>NC_079212.1:41915433-42210433 GCF_029633865.1 Lampris incognitus
CAACAGTAAGTACCTTTGTGTATTATGGTAGATTATTTCACAGCTCATCTTTTTGTGGACTTTTCCCCCCCTTTTTCTCCCCAATTATGTCTGGCCAATTACCCCACTCCTTCGAGCCGTCCCGGTCGCTGCTCCAGCTCCTCTGCCAATCCGGGGGAGGGCTGCAGACTACCACGTGCCTCCTCCGATACACGTGGAGTCGCCAGCCGCTTCTTTTCACCTGACAGTGAGGAGTTTCACCAGAGGGACGTAGCGCATGGGAGGATCACGCTACTCCCCACAGTTCCCCCTCCCCCCTGAACAGGTGCCCCAACCGACCAGAGGAGGCGCTAGTGCAGCGACCAGGACACATACCCACATCCGGCTTCCCACCCGCAGACCCGGCCGATTGTGTCTGTAGGGACGCCCGACCAAGCCGGGGGTAACACGGGGATTCGAACCAGTGATCCCCCAGTACGCTACCCAGACGCCCCCTCTTAGCTCATCTTTGATTTAAAAGGTGAGACAAGTACTTTTGACCTAACCATCAACATTTAGATGTTTGTAAGGTCCATGTGGAAACCCCAAAGCAGGACTTGTCAGTCAGGTGATGCTAACCGTCACCGTGACAGACGTCTCTGATGGGTTTGTGCTCGTCTGTCTGCGTTCTCGGCCATTCCCCTGAAACCTCCCACGAGCCGGTTTTCCAGGCGTGCGTCCGTGTGTTGGTTTGAGCTTATTATCCGCACAGGACTGTCGAGGGGAGCGGTAAGGATATCACTGTTGAAATAATTATGCCTCTGAAATGGGTGTAACGACTTTCTGGCTGTCACCCAGGCTTCTGTTTGTTTACATTGTCATTATTATTTATGCTGGTGCTCCTTTCCTTGCTATTTCTGTCATGCAGTTACTGTGGTAACATAGAGTCGGGGGTGGGGGGGGACAAAGGGATACGCATTTGTTCATACCCCTGTCTTTATTAAGTTTAATGGCAGCTGAGAATTCCCTTTTTTAATACGAGGGTGGGTGTCAGGTTTTCCGTCTTCTCTGCTGCGTCGTTCTCATCCAACCCGATGTCCCATGTAGGGACACACGTGTCCCGCTTTACAACACGCTGCGCCTGTGCCAGCTGCGCGTGTTTGATACTTCAGGTGAGGGAAGGAACATATCTGACATACAACAACACTGTAATGTAGGCTCAAAGGAACATACCACTGTCAGCAAGTCTGTGGTGGATAGTTACTGTTCACTCCACAGTGTAACATGAAGTTAATCCCCCCCCCCCTTTTTTCTCCCCAATTGAATTTTGGCCAATTACCCCACTCTTTCGAGCTGTCATGGTCGCTGCTCCACCACCTCTGGAGGGCTGCAGACATGCCTCCTCCCATACATGTGGAGTCGCCAGCCTCTTCTTTTCACCTGACAGTGAGGAGTTTCACCAGGGGGACGTAGCGCGTGGGAGGATCACACTATTCCCCCCAGTCCCCTCCCCCCAAAACAGGTTCCCCGACCGACCAGAGGAGGCGCTAGTGCAGCGCCTAGGACACATACCCACATCCGGCTTCCCACCCGCAGACATGGCCATTTGTGTCTGTAGGGATGCCCGGAGGTAACGCGGGGTTTCGAACTGGCGATCTCCGTGTTGGTACCCTCATAGCAAAATTGCTGTGGCCCCGGACCCACCCCACACCCGACACTCATCCGGTCCACATAGCGTGGGAGATGATGGCACTTGGGCGGTCCGCTCCTGTTTGCCAGATCTGGGCCAGAACCAAGCCATGGCAATGCTGCATGTGCCACATATTTGCCAAAGGTGGCCCACATTTGTTTTGTGATATTTGTGCCATATTCACCATTTACCACACGGACCACTTCAGGGTCACATCCAGATTACATGTTGCCGACAGCACCACATCTTTCCCAAAAAAGGCCCACATTTGATTTGGCATATTTGAGCCATATTTGCTGTTATACATGTGGGCCACTTCAAGCTCACATCCATTTTGTCAGGGCCAGAAGAAGGCCGCCTGTGCCGCATCATTGCCTGAAGTGGCCCACATCTGGGTGCTATCTTGGTAGGGATGGCCGGAGGTAACACGGGGGATTCAAACCACCGATATCCGTGTTGGTAGGCAACGGAATAGACCGCCACGCTACCCGGATGCCATGAAATTCATTTAAAAGACATTATGCAACTCTGGGATGCACATCACTTTTTTTTCCCTGTGGAGCTGTATTGTATTTAGAAATCACGTCAGGACACAGCGCTGTCGCTCGACACAACCGCTACGTTGCATTCTTTATTTAGACTGACACAGCATCACAGGCAGACCCGATCAAACAACCCAGAGCCCGCAGGCATCACCAATCGATCCCAGCACAATAGAACAGCACCAAATCAAATGCAGCACTGTCGATGTGTGCAGACATAACATCCCCCCCCCCCCCCGGCAGGATTTCAAGCATGAAAGGTTGACACAAAGTCCTCTAGGTGGCCAGGGCGTAAACGTGTGCGAACAGGTCGCGGGGCGGCCTGAGACTGGGCAGGCCGAGGTGGGGAGGGAGAAGGCAGGGGAAGCTGAGGCCCAGGAATGTCTGGGGCCCGTGTAGGAGCTGCATGAAGCCCCGGGGCGTCTCGCCATGCTGAGGGAATGGCTATGGTTGTGTCACCAGCTGTGTGTGGCGGAGCTGACACCTTCCGTAGACGACTGGAGTGCCACCGAGTGCCATCGCTGAGGAGGTAAGTGGCTGGGCCCAGCTGACGGGTGACTCGGAGAGGAGAGGACCAGTATGAAGCCATTTTATTGTCCCTGTGGGGCCTGCGGACCCTGACCCAGTCTGACACATTGATGTCTGGCACCCTGGTTCGTTTTGACTGGTCAAACCGTTGCTTCATCCACGTCTGCTGACGAGTGACTGAGGCTCTGCCCCCAGAGGGAGGTCCCTCGGATGTGGAGGGGCGGAGCCTGTCAAGGGGCATGCACAGTTCCCGGCCTAGCATGAGAGAGGCTGGGGAGACGCCTGTGGTCGAGTGCTGTGTGGCCCGATAGTGCAGCAGAGTGTGACGGATGGCCTGCGTGAAAGAGCACCCTTGGGCCATGTGTGCTCTGAGGCCGTTCTTCAGTGACTGGTGAAAACGTTCAACGCCGCCATTGGCCTGGGGGTGATAGTACGCAGTGCGTATATGACGGATGCCCTTGCTTTCGAGATAAGCAGTGAACTCAGCAGAGACCAGCTGAGGGCCGTTGTCAGTGGTGATGGTCTTTGGGAGGCCCCAGCGAGAGAAAAGAGAGTCCAGGAAGTCGATGATGATCTGTGAGGTCACAGTGCCGGAAGTGGTGAGTTCAGGCCATTTTGAGTGTAGATCGTAGGCGACCACCATGAAGCGTTGGTGGTGGGGAACTCCATGGATCTCACCACAAATGTCCAACTGCAGGTGTTCCCAGGGCTGAGAGGGCCAGGCGAGAGGTTGCAGGGGTGGGGGAGCCAGGTGGCCAGTCTTGCCACTCACAAGGCAGGCAGAACAGTCCTTCACCAGAGCCTCAATATCTCTGTCTATCCCCGGCCACCACACCAGGTCTCGGCAGCGCTGTTTCAGCTTCACAATGCCCAGGTGGCCTTCATGCGCCATATTCAAAACACGTGCACGGACAGCAGCTGGGACCACTGTGCAAAACCCACGTGCCACGCAGGTGTCGTTCCAGCAGGAGAGCTCCTGTCTGACTCAGGCGAACGCAGCCAGCTCCTCTGGGACCTTGTGAGGCCAGCCGTTCTGGATGTAGGTGTGGAGCTGGGAGAGGACAGGGTCCTGTTCGGAGGCTGCCCTCAGCTTCTGCAGAGAGACAGTGGCCTGAAGGGGTGTGTGTAGCATTTGGACAATGTCCTTTTCCAAGCAGTCAGTGTCCGTCTGTGGAGCTGGGGTGGAGACAGAGCGAGAGAGCAGGTCGGCGACAACATTGTCTCTGCCTGGGGTGAACTGCAGGCTGAAGTTGTACTGGCGGAGGCGGTCAGACCAGCAGTGCAACCTCAGGGGTTTGTGGCCTGTCCCAGATGTGGACAGCAGTGCTGTCAGGGCCTGGTGATCTGTCCTGAGGGTGAAGGAGCGGCCATAGAGGTAGAGGTGCCACCTTTCACAAGCCCAGATACAGGCTAATGCCTCACGCTCACCCACGGAGTACCGCTGCTCAGTCAGGTTGAGGGCACGGGAGGCGAAGGCGATGGGCTTCTCCACACCGTTCTGGGTTTGAGACAGCACAGCCCCTATCGCTGTGGCTGATGCGTCACAGGTCACAAAGGTGGAGCTGGAGATGTCGGAGTGAGCCAATACTGGTGATGAAGTCAGTTGAGTCTTGAGATCACGCACAGCGTCACTGCATGCCTTTGACCACACCCATGGCTCGTCCTTACGCAGCAGCTGGCGCAGGGGGGCTGTGGTCGCAGAGTACTGGGGAAGAAACCTCAGGTAGTAACTTGTCATACCCAGGAAGGAGGCGACCTGGGCGGCCGAGCTGGGCTCAGGGATGGCCTGAATGGCATCCACGTTGGATTGTAGTGGAGTTACACCGCTCGCTGACAGCCGGAACCCCACGAACTCGATGGCTGGCACAGAGAGGACACATTTCTCAGCATTGACAGTTAGCTTATGCTTGGACAGGGCTGCGAAGACCATGTTGAGGCGCTTGTCGTGGATTTCACTGGTGGGCCCGTGTACCACTATATCGTCCAGATAAATGGCCACGCCCAGTATGCCAGCCAGCACAGAGACCATGATTTTCTGGAAGCAGCTAGGGGCAGAGCTGAGACCGAAAGGCATCCTGGTGTAGCGAAACACTCCTGCATGTGTCACAAAGGCTGGGAGGTTGCGGCTGCTGGGGTGGAGGGGCACCTGTAAGTACCCCTGTCTGAGGTCGAGCTTGGAGAACACCTCAGAGCCATAGAACTGAGCAGTGAGTTCTTCTGAGGTGGGCAGTGGATACTTATCAGGGACCACTGCCTTATTTACTGCACGTAGATCAACGCAGACACGCAGGCCCCCCGATTTCTTCTTAGCCACCATGAGGTTTGAGACCCAAGGTGACGCGTCCACCGGTTCAATGATGCCAGCTTCCAGCAGTTGTTGCAGCTCGGCGGAGACCCCATCACGGAGAGCCAACGGGATGCGGCGCAGTGGTTGGATGACAGATTTCACAGCAGGGTTGAGGAGAGGCTGATGGGCGAAGGCGGAGAGGCAGCCCAGCCCCATAAACAGCGATGGCCACTTCTGCTGCCAAGGTGTGGCAACAGTCAGGATTGCTGCCCCCTTTGTGTGTAAGAGGGAGAACCCCAGAGCGGAGAACAGGTCCAGGCCCATCAGGTTGGCCCCACGGCGTGCCACATGAAAAACTGCATTGGGCACCAGCTTGGTTCCATAGCGGACAGTCACTTGGAGAGAGCCAACCAGATCGATTTTGGAGTCACCATACCCACAGAGGACAGCTGAGGGTGCGGACAGTAGCAGTGAACCGAAAAATTGACTGTAGGTATCATCATTCAGGAGAGACACACCTGCACCGGTGTCCAACAGCAGGGGGAGGCACACATCATTAATGTTGACTGTGCATGATTTGAATGACACTGGCCCAGAGCTCACCTTGTGAATGTCGGCGGTTGAAGACTGGGGGGTGTGGCCCTCTGACCCAGCCGGGGAAGATCGACAGACGTTGGCAAAGTGATTTTGCTTACCGCAGCTACGGCATGTCTGACACGGGCAGGGCAGTTCTGAGCCCTTGAAACATGAGACCGAGACCCACAGTTACCACAAGACTGTTGAGGGCGGGGCCGAGAACGCCGTCGTTGCAGTTGCAAGACGTCCCCAGTGGAGTCGGCGCCCGCCTCGCTCTGGCTGGGTTGCGTCCCGAGGGGCAGCCGTGAGTAGAGGGAGGAGTCGTTGGCAGCTTGACTGGAGGTGGCCACTTGCTGTGTATTTAGCACAGCAGCACACTCAGCTGCTCCCTCAACCTGTAGTGCGATGGTAATTGCTCTGGACAGCAGCAGATCGTCTTTTTCCAGCAGGAGAGTCTCACGCACCGTTGCGTTGTTGGTGTGTTCGATTAGCTGGTCGCGAACCATCTCGTCCCGAAGCGCGCCAAACTTGCATGAGCTAGCTAGCCCTCGCAAATTAGCTACATACTGCTGCACAGACTCACCAGGCAGTTGGTGTCGCTGACGGAATATAAATCCCCGAAGGAGGGCACTCCGTGGAGCAGCGAAATGGGTGCTCATAAGTCCCACAGCTTCGTCAAAGCTTGTGAAGTTCCCCAGAGTCCCGAGCACACGATGACCCTCTGCTCCCAAGCAGTGTAGCAACAGAGCCGTCTTCCTAGCCTGTCTCACGTCGTTGAGCCCTGAGGCGATGATGTCATTTTCAGAACTATGTAGCGAGCGAGTCCATGGTACCGGAGGCTCGCCAGGTAATGCCAGGAAGGGGGCAGGTGGTGGGAGAGCCATCCTCGTCGCCAATATTGTATTTAGAAATCACGTCAGGACACAGCGCTGTCGCTCGACACAACCGCTACGTTGCATTTTTTATTTAGACTGACACAGCATCACAGGCAGACCCGATCAAACAACCCAGAGCCCACAGGCATCACCAATCGATCCTAGCACAATAGAACAGAACCAAATCAAATGCAGCACTGTCGATGTGTGCAGACATAACAAGCTGCTTTAAACGTGTTGCTCAAAACCACTCGGCGCTTTACGTTAGTGTGTCCAACACTGATGTCCAACACAAGGTGTTGTGTAAGAAGCCCATTTTCTCTGTTTATATACACCTTCAACCACTAATGAAGTTGTCTTTAAGTCCATAAGCCACCAGTGAGTGTACAGTAAGTCGTGTTGAAAGCGCCTGAATCGTAATAACAAAGCCATGTAGCTGCAGACAGCAGCTCATGGATGAAGCCAAGTAGATGAAAAATGAGGGCGGCGAGATGAGCACCAGTATGATCTTATGAAAAGCTGATATGCTTTGACACATCTTTAGCCATCAGAAGACAGTATTCTTGATCATGTGACGTGTGGTAATTTCTGCCTTTTTGTCCCATCACTTCATCTGGTAAAAGGGGCTTTGGCGTTTTGATGGGCGTAAATTATAATATATTACTTCCACGAGCCCCGGCATGAACCAGACTTCTGCTCAACCGTGTGACGAGTTCACTTAAGTCTTCCTTAATAACCCTGCCAAAATGGACATGGCAGACGCAGATTTTTAATTTTCTTTTCTTTCTTTTTTTTTTTGTTCATAAGAGGCAAGTGAACATGGAGCTTATACCCTTTCCCTCCATTAGCTTTGGACTGACCCCCTAATAATTCATACTAATGCTTCTTTGTCACCCCCATCAGCCAGAAATAAACAACAGACACCTTTATGACACCACCCGGGCAGAACTGTTCCAGCGGATAAATCATCTGAATGGGAATCAGCAATTAGTGGCGAAGAAGTGAGGCGCTCAGCTGGAATGGCTGCCAGGCATTTTTTGGAAGGAACGCTACGTTGTTTATAGTTGAAATGATGAAAAAAAATGTTGAAAAAGTAAAAAACTATGACTGCACACTAACGCAAAAATGCTTGAAACCCAGGAACAAGATGAAAGAATACTTCATACAAAATACTTGAGGTGTTTTTTTTTAATCATAATGTGAATATAGGATGCAGCCCTGCACACTAACTATGTCTACTGAGCCCCATACAAGTTAGTTGCAAGCATTAAAGTGCTTTTGCAGCACTCACATGGGCAGAAGCTGCAGTTGCGCTTTGTAAACTGCGGGGTGGGTTGCTGCTCGGTTCTCATGATTACCCACCTCGCTAATTCTCAGAGCAAGATGCAGCGTGTTGTGGTTGTTCTGCGTGGCCATAAAGAAGCCCCATACAGCTGGAGTCTGTGGTGGAAAACCAATTATCATGGTATACCTGGGCTATAAGTCCACATTACACGTGTTTAGCTTTAAGTTGTTTGTGTGGTGTTGTTCCCAGTTCCCCGCTGGACCGTTCTGTAGTGTCAGTGGTTTATAGATGCTGAGTACGTCCAACAGATTTTGTGTAAAGTCTCTTGAAATTGGAGAAAACACTCACAACCTCCCAGCCTCATTAACGTTTCTTATGCTGTTTGGCTCAGTTTGACCAGATAATGGCACGAGAGGATGATTTCGCTGAATAAACTATTAGGTTCTTGTTACTTCCGGCTTGCTCGGGCGTCCATCAACTCCCAGTATCCCGCCAAAGCGTGTAATCCACCCACCGGCCCACCCGTGTCAGTGTCACGGTTTGCCTCGCCCAGACGTGAAAAGTACACGCGTGTATGAAGGTGCGGCGCCAGCAGGGAGCGATGATCAGGGTTAGGATTCGAATGTAAGTAACATGACAACACTCGTAGGCAACATAAAACATTTTAAGTTTAAAAAATATAGCAGCCATGTAGCTTCATCTTACCTGATGGGGAGGGATTTAGGAAAATGCTGTACGCTCCCTTTCCTCCGTGGGGAGCTGCTGCTGGCGGCGAGTTACCCATCGCGCACTGCACCTTCATACACGCGTGCACTTTTCATGCCTGAGCGAGGCGAACCGTGACACTGACACGTTGGACCGGCGGGTGAATTACACGCTTTGGCGTGTCTGCAGGTGGGAAGCCGGATGTGGGTACGTGTCCCCTGGTTGGTGCAATAGCGCCACCTCTGGTCGGTCGGGGCGCCTGTTCCGGGGGGGGGGGACTGCGAGGAATGGCGTGATACTCCCACATGCTACTTCCCCCTGGCGAAACTCCTCACTGTCAGGTGAAAAGAAGCGGCTGGCGACTCCACATGTATCGGAGGAGGCATGTGGTAGTCTGCAGCCCTCCCCGCATCGGCAGAACGGGTGGAGCAGAGACCGGGACGGCTCGGAAGAGTGGGGTAATTGGCCGGATACAACTGGGGAGAAAGGGGGGGGTGATGTTCTGTATTGTCAGTGAGATGGTGTGGGTGAGAAAGGGTTCGACTGGTACTACCTGTTCATGAAGGATGCCTGTATAAACAATCAGTCTCCTGTCAAAGTGATGCACAACCTTCCCCATATGTAGACCCTACGTTAAAGCAAGCCTTAGTCAAAGACGTGAGCGTGAAGGAGACTGTCGTGGCCTTATGGCTCTCTCTGGCATGTCATTAGTCTACCTAATTAGATAATAATGACTCCGCGCTTTCTATTATGGGCTGGTGTCGCACACATAGCTTCAAACCACCTTCGCTACGCCAAGAAAAGTCAGCTCGGCTGACAAAGTAGTTCGGCGATGGCTTGCTCTCCTCCATCTCCCGGCCCTCCCATCCCTGCGATTTCTCACACGGGGAGTAATTTTTTTTTTCTGCCAACCTCAGCAGCTTACCAGGGTCAAGTACAAGCTGAGAAGTTATTTTGACAGACAGGCATCGTGGGATTGCTCCATTGCAGCTATTCCTTACGTAGGATGTGAACAGAGCAGGAAAGGTGATTTTTTACACATGGACGAGAGTGTTTTTGTCGAGAGTACAGTGTGAAGACACACTCGTTTCAAACCTGTGAACAGGGCAACTTTACAACTTTGAAAGTGGGGCGTTCTTCCCTTTCTATTCCAAGTTGCCCTGTCCAGTCCGCTGTACTGCTTTGGTGCTTCATGAGTCCTCTGATAGACATGGAGCTACCCCACTGTAGTATATTGGTTTGAACATATACACGGAGTAATACGGTGGTGAGCCTATACTATAGGTAATATGACGAGAGGCCAGTAGGCGTGCTCTCAGGCGGATGTACGTAAGTAGAACTGAAGTCGGTTAGGATACGCATGCACGGTTGTTGTTCTTTGTTCCTGAATAAAGTTCATAAAAAGGACTACCCGCCAGTCTCCTCATCAGTATAAACCATAACACCCACCGCTTCTTTTGTCCCACCTGCAGGTTTCTCCAGGGGAAAATATCACGTGTGGCTGGAGGGCTCACACTATCCCACTATCCTCACTTCTCCCCAATTGTACTTGGCTAATTACCCCACTCTTCCGAGCCATCTCCACCCCCTCTGCCGATCCGGGGAGGGCTGCAGACTACCACATGCCTCCTCCGATACACGTGGAGTCGCCAGCCGCTTCTTTTCACCTGACAGTGAGGAGTTTCACCAGGGGGACATAACGCGTCGGAGGGTCACGCCATTCCCCCCAGCCCCCCCTCCCCCAACAGGCGTCCTGACTGACCAGAGGAGGCGCTAGTGCAGCGACCAGGACTCATACCCACATCCGGCTTCCCACCCGCAGACACGGCCAATTGTGTCTGTAAGGACAGAGGTAACATGGGGATTTGAACCGGCAATCCTTGTGTTGGTAGGCAACTGAAAGACTGCTACACTACCCGGACGCCCGGGGCTCACACTATTGCCCCCACATCCACCGGCAGCTGTTGTGGTGCCCCCACCACCTGTAAGAGTCAGTATTTTCAAAGGCAGCACACATTACCCCTACCAGCGCCCCCCCCCAAAACACCACCAACTGCTGGGATGCCTGGCTCTGCCAGACGCAACACCACGGTTCAAACTACGGCTCTCAGTGTTGGATCGGTACCGTATTACCCTGCTGAGCCATTTGTGCCCCCCCCCCATGTACCATTGTAGCCAGGATCTGAAATTAACTTTTTGGCTTACCGGCCAAGGGGACTGATAGATGAAAAAATCTACCGGCCAAGCATATTTTTCACCCGGCCAAAATAATGAGTAGCCTTTTTGTGCCATACAAACGTTTTCAGTACATATCAATGAGAGAATAAGGTATTGTGTTGAATAAAAGCTTTTAAAAATGTGACAAGAGCAGATCTGAAGCAAAAATATTTTTATGTAAAATTAGTCAATGGTTAAAAGATAAAATGTTACAAGTATGATTTCATGTTTTATTTGCAGTATTATTATTACTGCTCGAGTGCTCCACATGCCCGTCCCTAGTCCCAGATTACTTCTCACTCTACAGCAGCCACTCTCTTTGCACCGTCCATGAAGTCTGGCCTCCTGCTCCCGACAGAGTCTTGGTGCCACAGATCAACAGCACGGGATGGGTCATACTCTCTGATCTCGGGAGATGACAGCTGCACCATCACTAGATCCGAGAGTGTGACTGAGTTGAGGTTGGACTGCCAATCTTTTTCTCCCAATTTAGTGGTCAATCGATCCCTATTTTAGTTCAAACACCCACCCTCGTACTGCATGCGTTCGCCAGCTGCATCTCTCCGGCCGGCAGCCTCGAAGGAGACGCCTCACCACTTTCGTGACAAGGCGAATCCAGGCCGAACCACTGCTTTTTCCCCACACACACAGAGACGCATTCATGTGACGTAAACAAGCCGACTCCGCCCCCCTCCCGAAGACAGCGTTGCCAATTATTGCTGCTTCATCGAGTCCGGCCATAGTCGGATCTGACGACACGGGGCGCGAACCTCAGTGGGCAACTGCATCGACACAAAGCCGATGCTTTAACCGCTACACCACCGCGGACCCTGACCGCCAGTCAGTTTTAACCTGTTTCATGGCGTTGAAGCTAGCACACAGCTAACGTTAGTGCAAGCTAGGTGTCACATACTAGTGCTAGCTGGTTAATGTTAGCTACAGCCAGCACTTTATTTATGCTGTATAAGGATATTTTGAGATGACAACTAAATTCACTTACTCGCACATCTATTCGAAGTCGGAGAGTGGTCTGGCCTTCTTGCCAACGGCATGCACCATCCTAAACATGTTCTGCATTCTCATGCTGGTCTACTCGGACATGGCTATTATTAGCGCCTTTATGGAGGATGTTGCGAGGACAGGCTCCGGTTGATCCCGAGAGGCCTCATACAGGTAATGTGACATCTGGAGGTCTCGTGTTCCCTGATGTTTTCTACCTTCATTATCTTGTTACCGAGGACAAATGAATTGCTACCGGTCTGGCATCCTGGCGACAGACGGAGCAACTCATTATCACGGTCTGTGCATTATACTCCAGCCAGCCTCTCGCAGCTCCTTCATCGTCATACCTCCACTTTTCACTAAACTTTCTTTTTTCGGTTTGGTGGTGATGGTGGCTTCTTCCTCCTCTTCGGGGCATGGTTGTCTTTTTGATCGTGTTTTTGCGCCTTCTAAATATCGCCATGTAACTGGTGTTGCTCGCTAACGTTAGTTAAAAGAATAGAGTAGGCTAGTACCGAGTTTGACGGTGCTGCTGTCGTTGTTCCTCTCGAGTGTGTGTGTAATGTTACCCGCCAGTAGCGTCTAGCAACATGCTAATGCACTTTGATTGGTTAGTTTCTGTTATTGCTGTTGCTATGTTATTGTTCTAATGCACTTTGGTTAGTTCCTGTTATTGCTGTTGCTATAGTATTGTTCTAATGCACTTTGATTGGTTAGTTTCTGTTATTGTTATTGCTATGTTATTGTTCTAGTGCACTTTGGTTGGTTAATTTCTGTTATTGCTGTTGTTACAGAGAGAGCGAGGGCGAGAGAGAGCGAGAGAGATGGGGGGGGTTAAGCGATTGGATTTCAATTTTTTTGTTACTCGCCATGTGGCGTGTAGGCCTCTGAGATTTACTCGCCAATCAGAAAACCTACTCGCATTTGGCGGGTGGCGAGTGTTAATTTCGGACCCTGATTGTAGCACAACACTTGATAAATACGACCCTCCTAACTTTATTCTTGGGGTGTGAGCTCGGCTGTTGCCATCCTGTCGTTTGGTGTGCTGCAAAACATCACCAGCGGCTTAAAATATGCAGCAATCGCACATCCTCCCCTCATGCCCAACACAAAACACCGCTCGCGAGTGACTTCCTGGCAGTTGGAAACGGGGGCGTATCAATAAATAACGAAGATTTACGTTCAAGAGCTCAGGGCAAACTGCAGCATTGTATACTGGGTATTTTACAGCGGCATTCATGGAAGTGGCGCTCTGAATAGGCTCGTGGTGCCAGGAGGCCCATTTCCTGCTTAGACCGATCGTTTAAAAAGGAGAGGACAATTGATACCGCAAAGCCTGCAAGCATCACCCCCCCCCCCAGCGCCACAGTGATAATCACCAACATGGCCACGCGGGGTGTATAGATTAGGCACGGGGGATGCGGCGCGTGGCGTATATACATCAGCACAGCCGCTGCATTATGAACAATACGCTCTGCCTGGCATGAAAAGAGACTCCTGGAATCGACCTCACGTGTGCAATGCACAGGCTGCGAGCTAATCTGCATGGAGCCGTCAGAAGGACGAAGCGCGGCCGTAAACTGTCGTTCTGAGATGAAGTACGGCCGCTCTGACGAGGAGAACACAGGCCCGGGGAAATATGTCATAAGCGAGAAAGGTTTCTGGGCAGTTGGTACCACTGTTGATTCAGCGGATTCACTCTCATGCGAGCCTAATAAATAACACCCCCGCCCTCACCCCACTCCGCCCCCGTCACCGAAGCCACGCCACTGGCTACAGCTGTGGTGCGGTGCCGTTGGTGTGAGCCCGCTCAGTGTGTCAGCAGAACACCGCGCAGCCTTTTTCATCATCCACACGCATACTCAGCTGGCGGACCCTCTGACCTACTGTAAGGTATAGTACGCCACTCGTGTTTACTGAGGCCTGAACCTGTGCCCCCCACATCACACAACCACCTATCAAGGCACACACTCACACACCGTTTCACTCCCTCCCCCCCTCTCATACCCACAGACCCACACACTCACACTGTTTCATTCTCTCTTCCTCTCTCTCACACACACACACCCACACACACACACACTCTATTTCATTATCTCGCTCTCTCTCTCACACACACTGTTTCATTCTCTCTCATTCACAGACACACTCACACTGTTCCATTTCTCTCTCGCTCGCTCTCGCTCGCTCTCTCACTCACACACACTTTCATTCTCTCGATCTCCCTCTCTACTGAGCTTGTCTCTCTCACTCTCTACTGAGCTTCAGTCTCTATCTCTCACTACTGAGCTTCAGTCTCTCTATCTCTCACTACTGAGCTTCAGTCTATCTCTCTCTACTGAGCTTCAGTCTCTATCTCTCACTACTGAGCTTCAGTCTATCTCTCTCTACTGAGCTTCAGTCTCTCTATCTCTCACTACTGAGCTTCAGTCTCCCTATCTCTCTCTACTGAGCTTCAGTCTCTCTGTCTCTCACTACTGAGCTTCAGTCTCTATCTCTCACTACTGAGCTTCAGTCTCTCTATCTCTCTCTACTGAGCTTCAGTCTCTCTATCTCTCACTACTGAGCTTCAGTCTCTCTATCTCTCTCTACTGAGCTTCAGTCTCTCTATCTCTCACTACTGAGCTTCAGTCTCCCTATCTCTCTCTACTGAGCTTCAGTCTCTCTATCTCTCACTACTGAGCTTCAGTCTCTATCCCTCACTACTGAGCTTCAGTCTCTCTATCTCTCTCTACTGAGCTTCAGTCTCTCTATCTCTCACTACTGAGCTTCAGTCTCTCTATCTCTCTCTACTGAGCTTCAGTCTCTCTATCTCTCACTACTGAGCTTCAGTCTCCCTATCTCTCTCTACTGAGCTTCAGTCTCTCTATCTCTCACTACTGAGCTTCAGTCTCTATCCCTCACTACTGAGCTTCAGTCTCTCTATCTCTCTCTACTGAGCTTCAGTCTCTCTATCTCTCACTACTGAGCTTCAGTCTCTCTATCTCTCTCTACTGAGCTTCAGTCTCTCTATCTCTCACTACTGAGCTTCAGTCTCCCTATCTCTCTCTACTGAGCTTCAGTCTCTCTATCTCTCACTACTGAGCTTCAGTCTCTATCCCTCACTACTGAGCTTCAGTCTCTCTATCTCTCTCTACTGAGCTTCAGTCTCTCTATCTCTCTCTACTGAGCTTGTCTCTCTCACTCTCCACTGAGCTTTGGTCTCTATCTCTCACTACTGAGCTTCAGACTCTCTCTTCACTGAGCTTCTCTCTCTGCTGAGTTTCACTCATTCGCTCTCTCTCACACACACAGACACACATACACACACACACACATACACACAGGAGCATTATATTGACAGTGTGGTGCACATAATTCCTGGGGCCCCGTCCGGGGGTCATGTGAGCGTGGTCCCTAGAGTTCCTCCATTGGTCGCATGGCAGATAAATAAATATCCATTCAGGAGCAGACAGAGTATTATTGCTGAATCACAAAGAAAAAAAATGGTTAGTGATGATGAGCGGCGTCCCAGAATACCAGCGGGGCCTGTTTGTTTGTACAGGGGGCCCTCTCTCTCTCTCTCAGACGCACTCGGGCGGTTGGGCTTGTTGGTAATGAGAAACGCTGCGTAGCTGCTTCTGGAAACCTCCGAAAACAGGGGTGAAATTGCTTTTGTGCGCCGCACTAAAAAGCAACACATCGAGGTGTAGCTGAAAGCCACCGGTGAAAATTACCAAGTGTGCCCCCCCCAGGGGGGCTGTGGAAGATTACTACAAGTGCAGACCCCCGATAAACGCCCCATACCTGAACCCCACTCGCTCATCGAAGTGAGAAATCGTATAATTAGCGTTGCGGCACGCCTCCATTAGGCTAATTGTCATGTTGGAGAAACAAAGTGGGCCCAGTTATTCTGGCTGCATGTTGTTCCCCTGAACGTAAGGGGGGTGTTTGTGTCACGCCCCAACCCTTGGGTGAATATTCGTTTAAGAAATTTAATGACTATTTTTAAAACCAATGATGATGGCAATAAAGGACCGTGGAGTGGGGTGGGGTGGGGTGGGGGGGGCAACAGTTGAACTTTGGTATAAATCAAAACAGTTTAACAGGCTGGTATCCTGCAGTGACTGTCAATTCGGCTAATGAAAGGAATGTTCTGCTCCGCCGGCTCGGGGCGTCCAGTAATGAAACTCGACGCCTTTCAAAAGAAAGTCTCCGTCTCGCCGCCGAGAAACCCAATCTCGCCTACCTGTGAGACAAAGAGAAGCGGGCTAAACCGGGCAATCAAACGATCAATCACGACATGGCACCGGGCGGGCAGTGATCATTACATGCTCAATTCAGACATCTGGAAAGCGTTAAATCACAGTAGATCAGCAAGCGGCCATCCGAGCTGACAGACACTCATCCCACCTCTGGCCAAATGTTTAGGACAGGGGTTTTCTATTTAAATGCAAATGAAGTCACAGGTTAGGGCACAGAGCCCCCAGCCACCGCGATTAGTTTAATTAAATGCGTATGTGTGTGTATGTAAGTAAGTAAGTACACAAGTGTATGTATGTTTGTGTTTGTATGGATACACACAGTTTTCAGAGAGACTTCTTGTGGTGTAAAGCAAGTTTTGACATCCAGGGTAAATTGTGTGGTGTGATGCCCTGCTGGGAAACCTTGGGTGCTGGCACTCATGTGGATGTTGCATTGACCTACCAGAGGTGGGAAAACTCCGCTTCAGAAAGTAGAAGTACTAACCATGTATTTGCTTCACCCATGGACCAGACCAGCTGATTTCACTAATTAGCTCTCCTACCTGGATGAAGTGCTGTGCTAATTAGAATCAGCTGGTTTAGTGCATGGGTGGAGCAAATACATGGTTAGTACTTCTACTTTCTGAAGCGGAGTTTTCCACCTCTGCCACCTACCTGGACAATGTGGGAGACCAAGTGCATCCCTTCGTGGCAACGGTATTCCCTGATGGCAGTGGCCTCTTTCAGAATCAGGAGAAGAAGAAAGAAGAAGAAGGTGTCCGGGGGGCGTCGCAGTCTATTCCGTTGCCTACCAACGTGGGGATCGCCAGTTCGAATCCCTGTGCTACCTCCAGCTTGGTCGAGCATCCCTACAGACACAATTGGCCGTGTCTGCAGGTGGGAAGCCGGATGTGGGTATGTGTCCTTGTCGCTGCACTAGTGCCTCTTCTCGTCAGTCAGGGCGCCAGTTCCCAACTGGGGGGATTAGCATTATCCTCCCATGCGCTACGTCCCCCTGGTGAAACTCCTCACTGTGAGGTGAAAAGAAGTGGCTGGCAATTCCACATGTATTGGAGGAGGCATGTGGTAGTTTGCAGCCTTCCCTGGATCGGCAGAGAGGGTGGCGCAGTGGCTGGGGGGGGGTCAGAAGAGTGGGGTAATTGGCTGGATACAATTGGCGAGAAAAAGCGGATAAACATTTTTAAAAAAGAAGGAGGAGGAGGAGGCCACTTTATTTGACATTGTCTTCTTACAACAAATTTGTTCTCTGCATTTAACCTATCCTATTGTATAGGAGCAGCTGCTCCCGTCCTTCAACACCAGTTCTTCTTTCCATTGCCTTGCTCAGGGGCACAGGCAGGAGTATTAACCCAACATGCATGTCTTTTTGATGGTGGGAGGAAAGCGGAGCACCGAGAGGAAACCCACTCAGAAACGAGGAAAACATGCAAACTCCACACAGAAAGGACCTGGGACAGCCTGGGGTTCAAACCCAGGACCTTGTTGCTGTGAGGCAACAGTGCTAACCACGGGGCCATTGTGCCGCCTTTTTTTTTTCTTTGGAAGAAAGGGTAATGCACCCTGCCACACTGCAAAAACTGTTCAGGAATGGTTTGAGGAACATGAC
Source organism: Lampris incognitus (assembly GCF_029633865.1). Lineage (NCBI taxonomy): Eukaryota > Metazoa > Chordata > Actinopteri > Lampriformes > Lampridae > Lampris > Lampris incognitus. The sequence continues at coordinate 41,932,949 of NC_079212.1, forward strand.
AAAGAGTTCAAGGTGTTGCCTTGGCCTCCAGATTCCCCAAATCTCAATCTGATCGAGCATCTGAGGGATGTACTGGGAAAACAAGTCTGATCCATGGAGGCCCCTCCTTGCAACTTTCAGGACTTAAAGGATCTGTTGCTAATGTCTTGGTGCCAGATACCAGAAGGCACCGTCAGAGGTCTTGTGGAGTCCATGCCTCAACGGGTCAGAGCGGTTTTGTTAGCGTGAGGGGGACCTACACAATATTAGGCAGGTGGCTATAATGATTTGGGTGATCAGTGTATATATGGGCTATTGTCTATTTATTTTGATTTATTTATCTATTTTCCTGTTTCCTGATACATCTGAGAATACGGGAAACAAAAGCTGAACAGATGTTGCTGCTGCCATGGTTACAGTCTCTTCTAAAGCTTCAAGGTATTGCTGAAAACCCACGGTTTCAAGGCTGCTTCTCTCTACATAAAATCAGGTCGGATGTCCTTGCACAACAATATAAGAACCACATTTGATTTATTACTGAAAAAAAAACAATAACAGGAAGACGGGATGAACCAGCAACAAGTATTTCTTAGAAAGCTATTTGCACTCATTTATTTCTTTTTTTAAGCGAGAGGAGCAAATGGCAATGCCCATGGTGCATGAGGTTCTCCTACTTCGCCAGCTTTCACCTCTCTTAGAAAACGTTCCTCCTCTGGATCCCCAGGAGACGTAATTACTCTGCAGGCAACTTGTAAGGGCCCTATAGTTCCAGGGACTGCCTCTCGCTCATCGACCATTCCTGCTTTTCATTTTTAATGGCTTGCATCAGAAAAGAGAATAGTGCAGCTTGCCAAAATAAAAGCACCTCATGCTGTTTAAAGAGGAGAACATATTGGCCCCATAATACAACCAGAGAATCAATTTGTTGCAAGACATTGAATTGTATGTTGATGCTGAAAGTTTTTTTTTTTGGTCCAGTAGTTTAAGACGTTTCTCTTGCATGATACAACCTCGATGCAGCCTTTGTGATTTCCCAGATAGCAAAGAATCTTTGGAGCAAATATGGCCCACATCTGCAGTTATCCTACGGCCCACATTCAGCCTTGAATGATGGCGTTGACTCAGGGTGAGTGTGGCCGCCTCAACTCAGCCACAGGTCCACCTTATATGACCCGCATCTGGCTCACATAGTATGTGCTGTAACCCAAGTCAAGCCCGGTTCATTACATTTGGGCCATGTCTGACCCACACAACACTTGCCGTAACCCAACCCAACCTCAAACATCATGACACAAGAAAGATGGTGGAATCGTTGTCAAGCTTGAGGAAGGCCAGGCATTAACAACCCAAACTGTGGTTTGGCAGTTGCTCTACTAAGACGCATCACATTTAGAGCCGTTACATCACAATACTTATTTGTGTAAGAAACGCATACACACCAGATATGAAATGTTCTCCGCAAATCTTTGCGTTGGATATTTGCTCTTCTGACCGCGTCTCCCGGTCCTCCCGGCGGATCATGTGAATCCACGCCTGTCTTCCTCGTCTTTCGGCATGCGATAAAAATGCAGATGCTTGTTTTGACCATCTTTACGATTTCTGCAACCCACAGCGCAACAACTGTGAGGCGTTTCATTTCGTTTTAAATCCATTTCTCCATGACGATTTCTTCGAAATGAACTAGTAATGTTTGCAAATGCAAGACTCGTGGCCCCTTTTTGCCTCACAGTCTGCGCACGCACATGTGGCGTATGTGAATAAGGGGACGGGTCTATTTGAACTGTGTTGAGGCTAAACGTTTTACCGCGTCGGTACATTGAAATCCAATATGCACAGGGACCATGGTGGATTATATTTTGGTTTGTTATTAAATTCGGTTGTATGCAATGATGTATGGTTTTGGCTTCAACAGAAAACATGCATAAGATTTACAAGATTTAAACAGGACAAAAAAAAAACACATGTGCCAGTTCTCTGAAACGTCACTGATGCTGCCAGCCTTAACCTCCCACACAGACCTCAAAATCAAGCAAACAATCATCTGTATTACATCACAAGTGTTTTTCTCCCATTGCAAGCCACTTAATGCTTTAGGGTGTTATGTTAAGCCCATAAGGATGTGACTCATGGCCCACGGGGCTCCAAAAACATAATGTTTTATTAGTAATGACCTCAAAATACGGCTTTCCTAAGCTGCAGAAATTGTGCCAGGAAAAACCTGGTGCTAATTTATTATCGAGCTGCTTGCACTACAGGGAGACACAGGTCCTCTCCCCATTGTAGCGTCGTCACAGAACTGTAGCACATGCCTGTCAATTAGGTTGACGAGGTGTCGTGGAAAAGTGGTAGTTGCACAGTTGGCTTCCTTGACTCACTCCCACAGAAACCATCATAATACATCATGGTTCATTTTATGATAGTTTGGCATATTAACTTCAGGAGATAGAACAGAGGGGCAGTTTTTAAAAGCCCATGATGCGTGCCGTGCACACACACACACACACACACACACACACACACACACACACACACACACACCTAAGCGCTTCGCTCAGAAGGAAGCTCTCAATATGTTCCTTGATCTGGCAGCTTATATAATATAATTAAGCAGTTTATGCGGGCTTTGTTGACACAAGCAGAGAAGGGTGGTGATGGCGGGTGGGGGTGGTTGGTGTCCCATCAGAGTGCCCTCCCTCCCTCCCTCAATCCAGCCCCCATTGTCTTTCTTTCTCTCCAGCATATGTGGAGGGATAACACAAAAATAAGGCTCCTTCTGGTGGAGACGGGCCAGGGATTGCCAGGAGGAATGGGTTTGTTCCACCACTCTCCTTCGTCACGTCCCCTTGGCTGCCACAAAAAGAAACTCTGAGGAGGCTGCCTTTCAAATATGATTCACAGGGGTGGCAGCTAAAGTGGGATGAATACACAGAGTGTAGGATCCATTCCATTTGATTATTATGCCATTTGAATTATTTAAAGCAGATGCAGAATTTGAGGGGGTGGAGGGGGGTGTGTTTGGTGGTAGGTATTATGGATATGTGAGAGGAGATGCGGAAAACCCAGAGTGCTGATTTAAAAAAAAAAAATTTGTAAAAAACGGGGGAAATGCATTATTCATGACTAATCACTTCCGGCAGTGATTGCATGAAAACAAATTGAAAGTAGTATGGAATTGACAGATGCACATGCACACAAACACCACACGGGGAAGAGGTAAATTCTTCTGTAAAGGACAGCGCTTGGGGGCTTCAGCCTTGCCGGTGTTCTAGTTTGGCTCTATAATGTCACATAGAAGGCAAAAAAAAAAAGGACCCCCCTTCTTTCTACATTTGAAAATGAATAAGATAAGACGGCATCCCGGGGCACTCCTTGCCGCAAATCTAGGTGCGGAGTCGTAACTAGACTTGCACAAAGAAAAACAAAAATTCAAACAAATCAACAATATTGTGTTCCAAGCATCCCATTTATCCAGACTTAAGAGCAAAACTAAAGGAAACTAGCGCCGTGCAAACCAATTAGGGAATGCCAATAAATTATCCAAATCCCTTGTTGAAAGAACGTGACACACATAACACAGGTTTGCTCTCAGTTGAGTTTACCTTCTTTTTTTTTCCTGAGCAACAATATTGAATTATGATACTGGCAAGCCAAACAGTGGAGGTGTGTATTGCATTGTGTTGAAACTATGAAGACTCCTATGACTATCGAGTCATGGGGTTTCGAAGAATCCTTTCAAGAAATTGGAATTAAAAGGTCACATTTAGTCTGAAGTCTAACCTCTGCACTGGAGAGAAGCTCTTATATGGACTAAGCTGTCATGGCTGGATATCTGGTGTCACTAATCAGAATAATGTGTGGAACTACTGGTAGTGGCATGCAGAGGTTGGGGGGGGGTTCCCCTGAGGGGGCAGTAAACCTAATTTGGTCTCGTTGGAAGAAATAGCTCAGAAGATATCAAAGCTTCCAAATGTGTGAACGCCTACATCGCGTGTCAGAGAAAAGGAAATGTGCGCTCATGGAACTGTGATGGTAAAAAAGAACACGAAGAAGAGACGGGAGGAAATAATGGGGGTTTTTTGAGCTCTTCACAGATTTCATTTTGTAGGAAGTTGTCCTTTCGATGCTCATGTTTCTTCGTGACTATTGACTAACCTGACAAAAATTAGAAAAGGAATACCAACATTAGTCTTTAAAGTAAACGTCATGTCCAAAACAGTATGATTAGTAATGCAAACATATCCCAAAGCTCCTCTTGGAATAGGCAGAGTTTAACAGACCAGATTGTGATTCTATGACCCCCCCCCCAAAAAAAACAAATTGTCCTGCCATTAAATGGTGGGGACCACATGGACAAGGACATTGGGTCAAACTCTCCTACTTAATCCACATGTGGCAAGACAAATTTCTTCAGCCGATCTTATCCGTTGTAGTATTCCCCATTTCAGTGTGTTATTTCCGCGTGTCTCCTGGGCACTGGTAAATATACGTTTACATAAAGATATTGAATTGCATTAATCACTGCATTCAGGTAGCAGATTTTTTTGCCTTGATTTATGGCAAGTGGCTTTTAAATGAAAGGTTGTGGGGATTGTTCATTCACCAAACAATTCAATCACTCAGCAGCGTTCTGTTTTAGAGGGCACAAGGGATGGAGGAGGCAAAGCATGTGTGTGTGTGTGGGGGGGGGGGTATTACAAGGCGTGCTGGGGGTTGAAAAATTAACACTCCATCAGGGGAGAGCCTTGAATACTTGGCAGCATCTTGGTGGGAGGTGGCTGAGGGAGAGGAGCGACCACCTCATTTCTCATTCATGGAAATGACCCGCTTCCTCCCACATCATATGGGTCCCATCTAAAAATACTGCGGAGGTAATTTGCCATACTCATTTTGATCAGTATTTCCCCTTGCTCTCTTTATCCTTCCCAACTGGCTCTAGGAGTTCTGGCCATACATTTTGGGAGCTGTGCAATGACTGTGTGGGTTCAGTCGGAGGGAATGGGTGCTATTAGAAGGTGGGATCTGAAGCATATTGCTGGTTTGTCAAAGTCAAAGAATTAATTAGCTTCCAAATGTGTGTAATTAAAAAACTAGTTCATAGGGAAGAAGGGATATTTATATTACTATTCATCATATTACTCATATTACTTGTGCATTAGTTGTTTATTTATAACACAGTCTAAAACCTACATGAGCAAGTGTGTGGTGGTAAAATTAGGCATAAACTAGGAACACAAACTAGGAGTCATCAGGATGATGTACCACCAAGAGGACAATGTCCCCACCAACACAGCAGCCGGGGAAGGGGAGAAATCCCACATGAAAAAGGCCCTGGGTAAGTGTGGTTACCCTAACCAGGCATTTGTCAAAGCCAGGAAGATGCCCAAACAGTGCACCAGCCGACTGAAGAGAGGGGAAGGACAACAGCTGCCTAAGCATTAAACAGTGATTTCGTATGTGGCGGGAGTGTTGGAACAGTTGAGATGCATATTTTCCTACCCCCATATCTCAGTTGCTTTCAAAACCCAAAACACGCTGTGCCAGAAATTGGTTCATCCCAAGGGTCAGGTCCCCCGGCACAAACAGAGCAATATAGCGTATGCTGTTAAGTGCTGGGAGGATTGTCATGACTTGTCCGTTGGGGAAACCAAACAGATGCTGGCCAAGAGGATGACACAACACAGAAGAGCTAACACGTCAGGCCAGGACTCCACAGTCTACACCAGCGTTTCTCAAACCTCTCCTGGAGGACCACTTGTCCTGCATGTTTTAGATCTCTCCCTGCTCCAACACAGCTGATTCAAATGATCAACTCGTTATGAGCTCCCGAAGCTGCCTAATAACAAAACTGATCATTTAAATCAGCTGTGTTTGGAGCAGGGAGAGATCTAAAACATGCAGGACAAGTGGTCCTCCAGGAGAGGTTTGAGAAACGCTGGTCTACACCATCTACAGGCCAGTGGCCACTCTTTCAAGGATGAGGATGTGCACATCCTTGATAGGGAGGTACGCTGGTTTGAACGGGGAGTCAAAGAGGCCATCTATGTGAAGAGGGAACGACCATCCCTGAAGTGGGGGGGGGGCTAAGTGTACATCTGTCACCATCGTACAATGCTGTGATTGCAACTATTCCCCAATCCTCTGTGAATAGTACACATGGCCATGGTAACTCTAGTTAATGGTCACGGCAATTTGCATATGAAACCGATCATTGGTTTCAGTCGTTATGCAACTGTACTGTTTATAAGGGTGGGGACACCTGCAGTCAGTTGACTGAAGAAGTCACATAGATGAGTGATGAAACGTTTCAATAAACGTTTCCAGATAATCTGATTCAACTTTCTGGGATTTCCTTACCTGGATTATTGAGCATGCATCAAGACAGATATCCATAAGTGTTGCGTTACTGCCATCTCTTTTAATAACTAATTTTTATAAAATGGCTTTTATTAAGAGTTTTTCTCTTTGTGTTATCTTTTGTATTATTGCAGTTTGCAGTCGGGAGAGGTGACCAGGCCACACGACTGGTGGCTTGCTCTTGCAAGCCTTCCCACGCTGGTAAACAGAGACAAACTCTGCCGCATCTGCCGACGAGGCTGCGCTAGTGCTAACAATAGCAGGTCTGCTGGCAGGCCCAGGGCTAAGGCTATCTGGAGTGCCCATCACTTCTAACGTAATCCTAGCCGAAAGAAGCTGTAGTCTGTAATAACTCATATTTGCTCACTCTCACATCCAAAAAAGACACCGAGGCAAGACACTTGCCTCTACTGTAAATGTAATAGTGGGCAGTCTAGAGTTGAGATATCCCTTAAATGCTTCTAATTCCTCAGGTGTACGGTAAATACAAAAAAAATTCATCAATATATCTATACCAACACTTCACAAGAGAAAAATATGGGTTGTAAACATTATCCACTTCAAATTTTCCTGTAAACAAGTTGGCATCGTTAGGACTGAAAGGAGACTCCCTGTCTCTGTAGGAAAAAAATCTTTCTCAAACCTGAATTGATTTTTAGTCAGAACTATTTCACAGTTTCTTAAGTAACTTCACATATGGCACCTGGTGTGCCTTTGAATTTAAGTAATAATGCAAAGTCTCCAACCCCCCTTATGGGGTGTATAAGCTTGCAACATCCACATAAAAAAAATTGTACACTAAAAAAATCAGTATCATTAATCCATTCATCTCACCCACACACTCAAATTTCCTCAACCCCCCCCCCCAAAAAAAAAGACAAAACAAAAACAAAAAACATGTTTCCCTTACATAAGAGAGTAACTGAGTTACCAATGATTTAATGTGAAAATCACTGAGTTGGGATATGGGCTCAGTAAAAGACCCCAACCCAAACACTTTAGGATGCCCTGGGACAGAATCTTGACAACTTGTATGGATCTTAGCCAATATGTAAAAAATTGGGTGTATGGGATGGTCTTGTAACAAAACCCTTTATTAAGACTGTGATAAGAATTGATTGTTTTTTCCCCAATTAAGAATGTTTCTAATTTCATATGAGAACCCAAGTGTGGGATCATAACTCAGAGGGGTGCAGAAATCTGTTACTCAGTTGGTTCCTTACTTCAGTACAGTGCGATTCCTGTCAGTATCCGGTCCTGGAAATATGGGAGGTGAAACTGGAGGACCACACATTTCTCTGCCAAATGAGCCAGGACCATGTGGATCGCTACAGGTACTTGTTGTTCAGATTTGTCACACCAGAGGAGAAATACTGGGCTTGGTGTGTGACAACAAACTGGGATGGATCCAGGGGAAAGTGTGAGCTTCCCCAAAATCTGAAGGAGTTATAATAATGTCTTTATGCATGCTCAATAATCCAGGTAAGAAACTTGAATCCGTTCATCTGGATACATTTATTGACAGATACTTCTCATCACTCATCTAAGTGACCTTTAATAATAATAACAATAATAATAATAATAATAATAATACTTGTTATTTGTACAACGCTTTTCAAAATACTCAAAGATGCTTTACATATGTTAAAATAAACATAAAAGAAACACACCAAAAGGATAAAACACACAGCATTAATCACACATTAAAAGTAATTCTGAAGAGGTGAGTTTTGATTAATGATTTAAATATTGACAGATTGGTGCAGTCTCTGATGTGTTTGGGGCATTCCAGTGGGAGGGGGCAGCAATGGAGAAGGCTCTTTCACCCCAGGTCCGGTGTATGGTCCTGTGTGGTGGAAACAGGAGGTTGACATCAGAGGAAGTGAAGGCTGCAGAAAGGAGTATGGTAGTGGAGCAGGTCAATGAAGTAGGAGGGGGCCTGGTTATGGAGGTATTTGTGAGTGAGGAGGACTTTGAATTGGATCCATTGTGAGACAGGGAGCCAGTGGAGCTTCTGAAGGACAGGAGTGATGTGGTCATGAGAGCGGGATTGGGTGAGCAGGTGGGCAGCAGAGTTCTGGATGTAATGGAGTTTGTTTAGGACTTTGAATGATGAGCCATAGAGAATGCTGTTGCAGTAGTCAATTCTGGATGTGATGAAAGCATGGATCAAGGTTTCAGCAGCAGAGAAGGACAGCGATGGGCACAAACAAGCTATGTTTTTTATGTGGAAAAAGGCAGTTCTGGTGATTTGATTGAGGTGGTGCTGAAAGGAGAAGCTGCTGTCGAAAATGATTCCAAGGATGCGGGTGTGTGGGGGGGGGAGTGGAGTTATCGATGGTAAGCCAGGAGTTTTGAATGGTTTTGGTAAGGGATTTGGGGCCAATAATGATCATGTCAAATTTATAACAATTTAGATAGAGGAAATTGGCTTGCATTTAATTGATTTCAGTGAGGAAGTTGGCCAGACTGGTGTAAGGTGTATTGGTGATAGATTTAATGGAGATGTAGAACTGGATGTCATTGGCATAACAGTGGAAGTGGAGACAATGACAACATACTATGATGTTACCAAGGGGGGCATGTAAAGGATGAACAGGGGAGGACCAAGCACTGAACCCTGGGGGATGCCTTGGGGCAGAGGAGCGGTGAAGGAGGTGCAGTTGTTGATGCTGATGAACTGTTTTCTGTTTGCGAGATTGTGTTTTGGGGTTTGAAAGCAACTGAGATGCGGTGTTTGGAAAATACACGTCTCAACTGTTCCAAATCTCCCGCCACATATGGAATCAACACTCGTTTGCACTTAGGCAGCTCTCTTCCTTCTCCTCTCTTCGATCGGCTGGTGCACTGTTTGGGCATCTTCTGGGCTTTGACAAAGTCCAGTTAGGATAACCACACTTAACCAGGGCCTGTTTAATATGGGATTTCTCCCATTCCCCGGCTGTTATGTCAGTGGGGGCATTGTCAGCTTGGTGATACAGTATCCTGATGACTTGTAGTTTGTGCCCCAGAGGATGATGAGAGTCAAACCTTAAGTAGTGATCAGTATGTGTTGGTTTACGGTGGACATCAACAATAAAATGTCCCCTATTGCCAATTGCAATGTCACAGTCTAAGAAGGCTAACCTGTCATTTCACACATCCTCCTTGGTGAACTTGATATGGCTGTCTACAGAGATAATGTGGTCGGTGAAATGTGGTACGCCCTGAGATTTAATTTTAACCCAGGTGTCATCCATAAATCTGAAGCAATGGCTAGGTGGTGTCCCTGAATAGGACATCAGTGCCCTCTTTTCCACTTCCTCCATATACAAGTTGGCCACTATAGGTGAGACTGGGGAACCCATAGCACAGCCATGTTTCATTCCCAAATCCTCTGTGAATAGTACACATTGCCATTGAAACTTGTTAATGGTCACAGCAATTTGCATGTGAAACTGATCATTGTTTTCAGTCGTTATGCCACTGTATTGTTTATAAGGGTGGGGATACCTGCAGTCAGTTGGGACTGAAGAGGTCACTTAGATGAGTGATGAAACGTTTCGCTCTCAATAAACGTTGTGTCCAGATGAGCTGATTCAACTTTCTGTGATTTTCTCACCTGGACTATTGAGCATGCAAAAAGACACTTATATAAGGCTGTCACTCTGTGTGTGTGGGGGTGCTGGAATCAGTTGTACATGGTACTACATAAAATAAAGGCTTCATGTTGAGGCATCACCCTGGACTAGTGTGTCTCCTCATTTGCCTCCTTTGACCGCTTGGTCAAGTTAACGGTCCACTTTTGTATTTTTACAGTTCCATAGTATTTGTGTGTCCTGTTGAGGGTGAATACCACTGATAGTGTCTTTCATCCCCACTACCACAAACCTCTGGTACCATGAACTTTGGACAACGTGATAAAAATAAATTTCTCAAAGACTTTTTTTTTTGCCATTTCTACCTTATTCAATACTGACAGGAGAGAGAGAAAGGTAAAGCAGGGAAGAGAGAAGAGAAGAGAGAGGGAATAACATGGAACAAATGCTTCAGTCAGGAAGTGAACACAGGTCACTGGGGTGAGTGATCAAAACTGAAATGTGGCAAACACTTCACTGGATGAGCTAAGAAGGGTTCAACTGCAACTGCTGGCTGTGGGCCGGGTTTTAATATGTTAGATATTGTTTCGGGCCAACAAATGCAGTAGAATTATTTTATAGATTTGATGGTTACTTTTGATTTTGATTACAGAAATGTAATTGCAGATTGGAATCTTATGGCAATCTTTTATTGACATACACATGACTCAGTCTAACACACACACACACACACACACACACACACACAGAGCGAGAGAGAGGGAGATTTAGTACTATACTAATGTGTATATATACATATATACACATACTTTATTTAAAAAAAAATTTTTTTTATTATAAATTTAACTAACGTTAATGTTATATTATTTATACACACACGCAAATACATCTGTTACTGTGTTAATGTTCATTAAATGTGCATCACTTTACTGTTAAGTACTATCACTTATTGTTATTTTTCTGCTTTGTTTTTCAATTTACATACATTTTAAGTATCAAAAGCTTTGGCAACACAGGTGAACAATTTGTCATTCCAACAAAGCGAATTGAACTGAATTTAATTTAATTGAGAGAGAGCGAGAGAGAGAGAGACTGCGGAGTCTGGACTGCTCACGTGCTACCTAGTAGTTGTTGGTGCACACTGCAGCTAGTGCTGGATGAAGAAGCACTCCACCTACCTCCCCCACCTCTCCATTGCCACCACGAGGACTTTACCTGAGGTTTCGTCCTATTTGTTCTCCCTGTTAAAGGTTTGATTTTTTTTTTTTAGGTAGTTGTTCCTTATCCGATGCAAGGATCTGAGGGCAGGATGTTGCAATTACTGTAAAGCCCCCTGAGACAATTTTTTAATTTGTGGTATTGGGCTACACAAATAAAATTGACTTGACTTAACTATGCCAGGATCCTGTTTATGGATTTCAGCTCCACCTTCAACACCATCACCTTGGATCTGCTGCAGGACAAGCTCTCCCAGCTGAACATGCCTGACTCCACCTGCAGGTGAATCACCGAATTCCTATCTGACAGGGAGCAGCACGTGAACCTGGGGGAAAACATCTCTGATTCCCGTACATTCAGCACCAGTTCCCCTTAAGACTGCATCCTTTACCTTCTACTCTTCTCCCTGTATAGAAACAGCTGCCTCTCCAGTCTCCATTCAGTCAAGATCATGAACTGTGCTGATGACACCATCCTTACTGGGCTCATCTCTGGTGGGGATGAGTCCATCTACTACAGGTGGGAGATTGATCATCTGGTGCCCTGGTGTGACCAAAACAACTTGGAGCTCAATGCTCTAAAGACAGTTGAGATGGCGGTGGACTTCAGAATTTATACTGACCCACCTGCCCCCATCAGCCTGTGTGGCTCTCCAGTCAACGCTGTTGAATTCTTCCACTTCCTGTGCACCATCATCACCCAGGACCTCAAGTGGAAGCTGAACATCAGCTCCCTCACCAAGAAGGCACAGCAGAGGATGTACTTCCTGTGGCAGCTGAAAAAAATTCAACCTGCCTAATCCAATGATGGTGCACTTTTACACTGCCATCACTGAGTCCATCCTCACCTCGTCCATCACTATCTGGTATGCTGTTGCCACTACCAAGGATGAGGGCAGACTGCAGCATATCATTCGCTCTGCTGAGAGGGTGATTGCCTGCAATGTGTCATCCCTCCAAGACCTGTATGCCTCCAGGACACTAAGCCGAGCAAGAAAGATCATGGCCAACCCTTCCCACCCAGGCCATGGTCTCTACAAAACACTCCCCTCTGGCAAGAGGCTAAGGTCTATAAAAACCAGAACCTCACACCACAACAACAGCTTCTTCCTTACAGCAGTAGGCCTTTCTAAAAAGCCCCCATAGATCCTGACATTGCTGCCCCCCTTCTATCTTCCCTACTGTGCTCTCTGTATATGGACACCTTGCATAAAACTTGCACTACCCTGTAAATAACTCTTATTTTGTAAATAACTTCTTAAAGTCTAATTTAACTTTTTGTAAATACAGCTTCTGCTACCCAGTGCTGTGCATCAGGGGCTGCCACGTGGTCTCTTGTGTTACGACTCATCTTGTGTATATAATTATTCATTTTAACTTTTGTCTTTACAATTTATGATTCATTTTTCCCTCTTGCATGAACATACCAAGACAAAGTCCTCGTATGTTCTTGTACTTGGCAATAAATACGATTCTGATCCTGATCCTGATTCTAATTCTTGCTAACTTAATCCAGCACTGTGTTTTCATTAAATATTAACTTGGAGAGGTCATTAGGTTGTGAGATTTCAACAGGGCACCAACAAATTAAATTAATGATCCTAACTATACTGTGCTTTTTGTTGGGCACACAACGGTAGTTATTGCCAGTTTGCATTGTAAGCAAAGGACGGTAAGACGAGGCAGATTCTCACTAAAACCTACCTTACATATTTCAAAGAAGGTTGAATCAGTTCATCTGGATACAGCGTTTATTGACAGATATGCTTCATCACATTAAATGATTGGTCATTGGATCTAAACAATATTTGATATCGAATATAACTTTCTTTTGAAATAACAATGATAACATGCATAATTTAGGTTACACTGAGGGTGTCTGACTGAGTTGCCAGGGAGTATGAAGCTAGAACATGCTGTTCTTACTCCCACGGTGTTTATACGTGATGAATCAATATTATGTGGTATTAAAACATTTATTTTTCTCTATTAAACCCACAGTGGAAGAAAGAACAGTGTGCAGATTTTTACTTTTTATTTTTACTTTTTGGCCTTCTCAATGGCTATTATTTGGATATTGATAGTTTTGTAATCAGTGTTGAGTACTGTTGTGAGGGTTACACTGCCTGGTTTGAATTTATGTTTTTAGGACTTTTCAGCTTTATTGCCCAGTTTAAAACATTTGTTAGAAAAGTAATCAAAAAAGTAACCAAGTGTAATAAGTTACATTACTTTGATGAAGTAACTAAAATAGTTACATTACTTACTACATTTTAACAGGGTGACTAGTAATCTGTAACCTATTACTTTTCAAAAGTAGTCTTCCCAACACTGATTATTAAACAGTCTTGGTTCATTGTCCCATTCAATAACTCAGTATTGCAGAAATCTTGTCATTTTTTAAGGATGTTTAAATACAGTCCATATTGGTACATAGAATCAATCTTATTTTTCCATTTTTCTTTCAATAACAACATTATAGTGGCATAAAAGAAGGTAAAATTATAATTATTTTGGCAGATTTTATACATATCAATGGGTAAGGTAGCTTAAAAGCAAGACTCATGCTGGAAAATAAGAGAACAAACCAAGAGAGCAGAACAAGAAAAACATGTATAAAACAAATAAACATATATGCAGCTACCACTGTCACATTATTAATATTGTCGATCATTCTTCCCCCACCGTCACCGTCCCTCAAACCCTTTTAATGTCTCAACACCGGTCCCAATGCCTTATCAAACACTCTCCTCCTACATGCAATCTTGAATCTAAGCTTTTCCAAATGGAGGAGCTCGCCCAGCTCTCTCAGCCACATCTCAATTGAAGGCACAGCATCAGATTTCCAAATGCAACTTGATTGATTGATTGATTGATGATCCTAAAATGGGTATTTTAGCCAATACAGTACCCAGATACACCAGCCATTTGTCACTGCAAGAGTTCAGAGCAGTGTCAATCACAGACCCCCAGAATGGCCACAAGGGCATCAGGCTCCCATTGTTTGTCAAATGCTTTTGATTAAAAATCAGATATAGAAGTCCAGAATGAATGGAGGTTGGGGCATATCCAGAACTGATGTGTAGGGGTGCCAACCTGATTCTTACTTTTGTTACACCAAAACACTCAGATACATTTTATTTACTTTCACTTTTGAGTAGTGCAACCTATGTGTTACTTTGAATTGTATCAGATTATGTCTAGCATTTACTGGGCACAGGTGAATATTCATAAGACATGTTTCCCAAAATTCCTCAGTGAAGGGTACCCCCATTTCTGTCTCCCACTCAGTTCTATACCTTTCCGTGCTGACTACTTCCTGACTAATAAGTGTCCGGTATAAGATTGACACCGTTCTTCTACAGCCTGGTCTAACATTAGTTATCATTTCAAGTGCACTATGCTGTGGTACTTTTGCAAGTGTAGATATATGAGACCTTATAAAGTTCCGGATCTCTATAGATATCTGAAAAAGTGCAAGGCCACCATATCATATTTGTTCTTTGATTGTTCGAAGGATGTAAAGTGGCTCCGCTGATACAAGTCTTTCAAACACGACCCTCCTTTCTCTTTCCAGTTAGCAAATACAGATACAAGTACAGATGGATAGTTTAAAGATTGGGCTGTCTGTATACATATTTGAGGCTTTCAAGTATGTTTTAATCTGTTTCCATATTTTCAAAGAGCTTTGTACCAAAAAGTTCCCTCCATATAATGATTTATTTATCTTAACAGGGCTGGAAGAAAGGTTCCAGACAGGCTGCTCGCGCTATAGAAAGCCAAGCCAGGGTGTCCTCTTCCACGCCATCAGTAAAATTATAACTTCTCCAGAAGGCCAGAGTGTTTAAATGTGCAGCCCAGTAGTAACATCTAAAATTATGGAGACCGAAGCCCCCCTCATTTTTAGTTTTACACAGGTGTTTTTTGCTTATATGCATAGCTTAACACTGCCAGATAAAGGGGGTTATAATAGAATCTAATTTCTTAAAATAGCTTTGTGGTATGCATGACAGGATTGACTGAAAGAGATGTACAAATTGTAGGAGAACCACCATCTTAATAGCATTTACTCCCCCAACCAGTGACAGTGGGAGAGTTTTCCATAAGTCTGTCATCTGCCTCAGCTGAATTATTTTTAGTTTACCGTTCTCCTCAAGTAACAGTTCAGGATTTCTTGTAACAGTCACCCCCAGGTAAGTAAACCTTCCCTTGGTAATCTCAAAGGGCAAAGAGTCCAACGAGGAGCTATTCTTGTTCAAGTGCACTGACATTAATTTTCTTTTATCCCAGTTAATTTGAAACCCTGAGAAAGAGCCAAAGTGGTTAACTAACTCCATAATTGAGGGTAGGGACTCCTGTGGGTTAGACATGTAAAGCAAAACGTCATCCACATATAACAACAAGTGATACTTTTGCCCTTTAATGGAGACAGGTGATATTCTAGGATGTTGTCATATACTTGTGACTAGAGGCGCTATGGCTAAAGCAAACATAAAAGATGAGAGAAGGTCCCCCTGTCTAGTGCCATGGTATAGAAGGAACTTAGGGGTAATAGCCTGGTTTGTGATTACACTTGCTGTGCATGAGCATACAAAATCTGTATCCAGTCAATGAACACCTTCCAAAAGTCAAATACCTTTAGGGTCTCATACACTTGACCTTGTCAAATGTCTTCTGAGTGTCCACTGAAATCACAACTATATTCGTATTATGTTTAGCATATAATATATTAAATAATCATCATAGGTTGAAATGAATATGTCTATTGGGAACGAAGCCTGTTTGACCAGGGTGTACAGTCGTCTGGATATAAACTTTCAAATGGTTGGCTATAATTTTTCTAATCAACTTTGTTTCAGTGACACGGATCTGAGAGAGATCCCTCCTCTGTTGCTCTCCCTGAGGTTTCTTCCTATTTTTTTCTCCCTGTTAAAGGTTTTTTTTTAGGGAGTTGTTCCTTATCCGATGAGAGGGTCTAAGGACAGGATGTTGTGTTGCTGTTAAGCCCACTGAGGCAAATTTGTAATTTGTGATATTGGGCTATACAAATAAAATTGATTTGATTTGATCTGTAAGATGGAGCTTCTAGCTCATTCTGGCCCTTTTTCAAAATTAATGAAATATTTGCATTATAAAGCATTTGAGGCAGTTGGCCATTTGATGCAGCATGTTTAAACTTATGCAACTGTAGTGGAGGCAAACATTTGTAGAATTCTATAGTAAATCCGTCGGCCCAAGTGCTTTATTAATTGGGAATTCTTTAATTGATTCTATTATCTCTTCAGTATTGATATGTTTGTCTAGCTCTGCTACTGCGTCCCTGCTAAGATGAGGTAGGTTCAGTTTAGAGAGAAATGACTTAGTTGCATCAGTGTCATGATTACCATTTGACATATAATTTTGAATAGAAATCCATAAAATGTGCATTTATTTCTTTAGGGTCAGTAAGGACAATGCCCATGTCTGATTTTATTCTCAGTATTGCCCGAGAAGCTTGTGCCTGTCTCAGCTGTCATGCCAACAATTTCTGAGGTTTGTGAACATTTACATTTAATTGCATTTAATTCTGGTCATCTGCTTACTAACCCTGAGTGGATAGAATTGTATTGTACTCATGTCTTTGGGAGACTATAGATTTGAATGTTGGGATCTGCTGAGACTTTGTATGAACGTTCTAGTTGACACACAGATTCATCCAACTCTACTAACATTTTTTCTGTTTGTTTTATTCTACCCACAACATAGAATATGATGCTGCCTCTAAGCACTGGATACCCACAATACTGAATCATCCACGTCTCCTGTATCATTTGCAGCTATAATGTCAGGCAGTCTGGCCGACATACATATATTTTAAAAAACTTTCCTCCTTTAAAATTGTGTTATTAAATCTCCAGGTGCGTTCACTTTGCCGGTTATTAAATCTAATATCGAGGGACATGGGAGCATGATCACTTATCAAGGTATTGGGGCATTGTGTGATTGTCACACTGGAGATCAGTTTAGAGTCTAACAGCATGAAATCAATCCTAGAGTAGAACTTCAGAAAAGAAAAAGAATAACCTCTGATGGTAGGGTTAAGTAGCCTCCACATGTCGACTAAATTTAGGTTGTGCATAGCATTTTTTAGCCCATTGCTAGATTTACTGTTCACAGACGACCCTGACAACTGTTTGTTTGTTTGTTTATTTGTTTATTTATTTTATTAAATTCTTTTCAAGAAACGTACATACAAAACATAATGTTACAGGACTGGTCCATAAAAGAAGAAGAAAAATAACTAAATAAATAAAAAATAAGGCATGACACTTACATAGGAGAAACAATAAAGTGAAATTACACATGCAGCCGATTCATGCCCAATGTCCCCAATTCAATCATTTGTCCACAGTCGTTACCCACTTAAATTCAAATTATATTTCACTCCTAGAGATTCCAATGGTTTCTTCCATTTCTTCAGAAAAAGACGAGTCCCTCCAACAATATAGTGTTCTATTTTTTCCAGAGTCACAACCTCAGAGATCAGAGTATCTTAGATAATATCTTATTGTCCACTCCCAGAAGGCTAATTAGCCTATAGGAAGAATACAGTTCTAGGTTCCTATTTTTATTTACTATTAGTGTTATATGGCCCTGTACATTGATTCTGGAAGTTTACAATCTTCAAATGATTTATTAAAAAACCGTTAACTATGGATTATTAATTTTCTCCATCACTTTAAAATAAAAAACTCAACTGGGAAGCCATCCTCTCCAGGACATTTCCCTGGTTGGAGTGTGGAGATAGCTTTATCTACTTATAACTGGGAAATAGGGAACTCCAATAGGTTTGAAGTAACCTGCCGTGAGCCTCTCTAAGTCCATCTCTGAACTATATAAATTAGCATAGAATCATTTGAAGCACTCATTAATCTGATGATTGTTTATTTGCCTTTGGTTATATTCTCATCCTGTATAGCTGAAGTAAAGGACTTTACAGGGGCACTTCTGATTCTTATTCCTTGCCAGCCATGCGAAGAAGCAGTTTGGTTTGTTGGCCAATTCAAATAATTTGTGTTTAGCAAAAATATCCTATTCTGCTTTCCAAGTTCTCAAATTATGCAGTGCTGTTCTAGTTGATTTAAGTTCGATTATGGTCACATCTAATTTTGTTGCACAGTAGACTTCCTCTAATTGTTTTATTGTCTTTTGAATTTCAAGTTGCTTTTCTAATCGCTCTTTTTCTTTTGGCTTGTATATGAGATAATCATAACCCTCGTATAAGCAACCCAGCCACTGAGGATGCACAAGCCAGTGCATCCTTAGTGCCAGTCCCAAGCCCGGACAAATGGGGAGGGTTGCGTCAGGAAGGGTATCCGGCGTAAAATCTTTGCCAAATCAAATATGCGGATCATAAATAAGATTTCCATACCGGATCGGTCAAGGCCCGGGTTACCAACGACCGCAACTGGTACTGTTAACCAGCAGGGTGCTGGTGGAAACTATGCTACTGTTGGGCGAAGGAGAAGCAGAGGGGGAAGGCATGTCCAGAGGCAGCTACAGAGGAGGAAAGGTAGGCGTGTGGAGGTGAGACTCGGAACTTTGAATGTTGGCACTATGACTGGTAAAGGGAGAGAGCTGGCTGATATGATGGAAAGAAGAAAGGTAGGTATACTGTGTGTGCAAGAGACCAGGTGGAAGGGGAGTAAAGCCAGGAATATCTGAGGTGGGTTCAAACTCTTCTGCAATGGTGCGAATGGGAGGAGAAATGGGGTAGGGGTAATTCTGAAGGAAGAGTATGTCAAGAGTGTGCTGGAGGTGAAGAGAGTGTCAGACAGAGTGATGAGTAGGAAGCTGGAAATCGAAGGTGTATTGCTGAATGTTATCAGTGCATATGCCCCGCAAGTTGGGTCTGAGATGGATGAAAAAGAAGAATTCTGGAATGAGTTGGACGACATGGTGGAGAGGGTACCCAAGGAGGAGAGAGTGGTGATTGGAGTGGACTTCAATGGACATGTTGGTGAAGGGAACAGAGGTGATGATGAGGTGATGGGAAGGTATGGAGTCAAGGAGAGAAATGTGGAAGGACAGATGGTGATGGATTTTGCGAAAAGGATGGAAATGGCTGTGGTGAATACATATTTCAAGAAGAGGAAGGAACACAGGGTGACGTACAAGAGTGGAGGAAAGTGCACACAGGTGGACTATATCTTATGTAGATAGCGCAATCTAAAAGGGATTGGAGACTGCAAGGTGGTGACAGGAGAACGTAGCTAGGCAGCATCGGATGGTGGTCTATAGGATGACTTTGGAGACCAAGAAGAGGAAGCGAGTGAAGACACAGCCGAAGATCAAATGGTGGAAGTTGAAGATGGAAGACTGTTGTGTGGGGTTCAGGCAGGAGTTAAGACAGGCACTGGGTAGTAGTGAAGAGTTGCCAGATGGCTGGGCAACCACTGCAGAAATAGTGAAGGAGACAGCTAGGAAGGTACTGGGTGTGTCACCAGGACAGAGGAAGGAAGACAAAGAGACTTGGTGGTGGAATGAGGAAGTACAGCAAAGTATACAGAGGAAGAGGTTGGCAAAGAAGAAGTGGGATAGTCAGAGAGATGAAGAAAGTAGACAGGAGTACAAGGAGATGCAGCGTAAAGTGAAGAGAGAGGTGGCAAAGGCAAAGGAAAAGGCATATGGTGAGTTGTATGAGAGGTTAGACACTAAGGAAGGAGAAAAGGACTTGTACCGATTGGCTAGACAGAGGGACCGAGCTGCGAAGGATGTGTAGCAGGTTAGGGCGATCAAGGCTAGAGATGGAAATGTGCTGACAAGCGAGGAGAGTGTGCTGAGAAGGTGGAAGGAGTACTTTGAGGGGCTGATGAATGAAGAAAATGAGAGAGAGAGAAGGTTGGATGATGTGGGGATAGTGAATCAGGAAGTTCAGTGGATTAGCAAGGAGGAAGTGAGGGCAGCTATGAAGAGGATGAAGAGTGGAAAAGCAGTTGGTCCTGATGACATCCCTGTGGAGGCATGGAGATGTTTAGGAGAGATGGCAGTGGGGTTTTTAACTAGATTGTTTAACACAATCTTGGAAAGCAAGAGGATGCCTGAGGAGTGGAGAAGCATACTAGTACCGATTTTCAAGAACAAGGGCGATGTGCAGAACTGTAGCAACTACAGAGGTATAAAGTTGATCAGCCACAGCATGAAGATATGGGTAAGAGTAATAGAAGCTAGGTTAAGAGGAGAGGTGACGATTAGCGAGCAGCAGTATGGTTTCGTGCCACGAAAGAGCACCACAGATGCGATGTTTGCTTTGAGAATGTTGATGGAGAAATATAGAGAAGGCCAGGAGGAGTTACATTGTGTCTTTGTAGATTTAGAGAAACCATACGACAGGGTGCCAAGAGAGGAGGTGTGGTATTGTATGAGGAAGTCAGGAGTTGCAGAGAAGTATGTAGGAGTGGTGCAGGATATGTATGAGGGAAGTGTGACAGTGGTGAGGTGTGAGGTTGGAATGACAGATGGGTTCAAGGTGGAGGTGGGATTACATCAAGGATTGGTTCTGAGCCCTTTCTTGTTTGCAATGGTGATGGACAGGTTGACAGACGAGATCAGGCAGGAGTCTCCGTGGACGATGATGTTCGCGGATGACATTGTGATCTGTAGCAAGAGTAGGGAGCAGGTTGAGGAGAGCCTGGAGAGGTGGAGGTATGCACTGGAGAGAAGAGGAATGAAAGTCAGTAGGAGCAAGACGGAATACCTATGCGTGAATGAGAGGGAGGACAGTGGAATGGTCAGGATGCAAGGACTGGAGGTGACGAAGGCATATGAGTGTAAATACTTGGGGTCAACGGTCCAAAGTAATGGGGACTGCAGTAGAGAGGTGAAGAAGAGAGTGCAGGCAGGGTGGAGTGTGTGGAGAAGAGTGTCAGGAGTGATTTGTGACAGAAAGGTACCAGCAAGAGTTAAAGGGAAGGTTTACAGGATGGTTGTGAGAGCAGCTATGTTATATGGTTTGGAGACAGTGGCACTGATGAAAAGACAGGAGGCGGAGCTGGAGGTGGCAGAGTTGTAGATGCTAAGATTTTCATTGGGAGTGACGAAGAAGGACGGGATTAGGAATGATTATTTTAGAGGGACCACTCATGTTGGACGGTTTGGAGACAAAGCAAGAGAGGCAAGATTGAGATGGCTTGGACATGTGTGGAGGAGAGATGCTGGGTGTATTGGGAGAAGCATACTGAATATGGAGCTGCCAGGAAAGAGGAAAAGAGGAAGGCCGAAGAGGAGGTTTATGGATGTGGTGAGGGACGACATGCAGGTGGCTGGTGTGACAGAGGAAGTCGCAGAAGACAGGAAGAAATGGAAACGGATGATCCGCTGTGGCGACCCCTAATCGGAGCAGCCGAAAGTAGTAGTAGAGCTACCCCTCATATAAGCCTTGTAAGTATCCCACACAATTCTTGGGTTAGCTCTGCCCTTGTCATTAAATTCTAAAAATAAATCAGTTTGATCTTTCAAAAATTGAATAAATGTATCATCCATAAGCAGCAGTGTATTCATTCTCCAAGAGAGGGAACATTCATTGGGTCTAAAAGGTTGAATGGACATGACTACAGGAGCATGGTCCGAAAGGGCAATATGGCAAATATCTACATGTTCAACTAAATGAGTAAGATATCTAGAAACAAAAAATATAATCAATGTGTGATGCTGACAGATGCAGCTGAGAGTGAGGTGTATATTGCTTTGAAAGTGGGTTATAATGTGTCCATATGTCCAGAAGATCAAACTCCTTATTAATATTTGACAGCCTTGGCAATTTTGGATTGAATTGTCTGAGGAGGAAGTCTGTAAATCATTGGGCATAATATACAGTTAAACTCACCCCCTCCTATCATATTGATGCAGTCCGTATCAGGTAGTTGACTAAGCAAGGATGTGTAAAAGGCTTCCTCTTGGACATTAGGGGCATAGACATTTCCTAACAAAATATTTTCACCGTGTAGCACCCCTTTAACTAGGACGTATCTTCCTTCAGCATCTTTACAGGAAGCTGTGACAGCAAA
This sequence comes from Lampris incognitus, assembly GCF_029633865.1. Lineage (NCBI taxonomy): Eukaryota > Metazoa > Chordata > Actinopteri > Lampriformes > Lampridae > Lampris > Lampris incognitus. Next base: position 41,955,122 of record NC_079212.1, read on the forward strand.
TGGAAAATTTTTATGTATTAGGGTAATCACTCCACTCTTATTTGTTGAATGTGATGAGAAGAAAATCTGATCAACCCATTCCCTACAATACTTTTTGTGCTCATCAACATTGACCTGGATGAATGAGAACATTCACAGACAGCATTTAAATGTGTTTCCTGTAGAAAAGCTATTTGAATCTTATCTTTTTTTTAAGAGAGTTCAGGACAGAGTTCCGCTTTACCATATTTTGGAGCCCTGAATATTCCATGTACATATCTTAATAGGCATTGACAATGAATTGTGTGCTGCATATTATTAGCCATTAGACATAAGCTGGACCAGTCTGTAACTTCAGGTGTAGAATGACTTCTGTTGCAGATAGAGATGTGTTCCAAGCAAAAACAGAACATAAAGCTCAGAATCATTAAGAACTTAAACAGAAAGAGTGTTAAAGAAAAACCTACAAGAAAAATAAAGTCTAACCTTGTCTAGTTGTACTTTCACCTTGTAAACAGTATAGCTATAGGGGATCAAAAACAAATGAGTACAAATTGCCCTTACTGGATTGCAACTATAAGAATACCAGTGTACAATTACGTGAGATTAAATTGAGATAGGAAAGCCAAGGAAAGGAACCTCAAGGAAAGCCCCGATATGCAAAGGTGCTTGTTTCATGTCATTCTGGATTCAGCAGGCATACCTGAAGCAATCCCTGTCTACATAACTTCAAGGCCAGAGGTTTATTTTGACGCAGGCAGTTTACTGATGTAGTCATTGGGGTGAAATATTCTAATGACAGCAGGGTACAGGGAGTACCTTATCCCAGCTTCTCTCAGTAAGTTGCAGGTATCTCCTTCCTCTTCCTCACAACATCTACGGAGAAATCCAGATAGAGGGACGCGTTTACACCCTCGATATTTATTGTACCTCCATTTCTTGCTGCACAGAGGATACTCTGTCGGTGTAGTATTGTATCCTCACGAAGATGGCTCTTGGACCCTCCTTCCTGGCGAGTCTCAATCTTGATTCAGTCCGGTTGCATATTCAAGGCATCTGGTATCCACTTTTGAAAGGAATCAACCGACAGTATCTCAAGGCGCAGCCAGGGTGAGGAATGTGTCCATTTTGGGAACCTCAGAATTGCATCACTGCTCTTTGCAGATGATGTGGTTTTGTTGGCTTCATCAGAATGCAACCTCCAATACACACTGAGGTGGTTTGCAGCGGAGTGTGAAATGGCTGGGATGAGAGTCAGCACCTCCAAGTCTGAGGCCATGGTTCTTTACCGGAAAATGGTGGCTTGCTCCCTCCGGGTTGGGGATGAGTTGTTGGCTCAAGTGAAGGAGTTCAAGTATCTTGGGGTCTTGTTCACAAGTGACGGTAGGATGGAGTGGGAGATTGACAGGTGGATTGGTGCAGCATCAGCAGTAATGCGGACGTTGTACCGGACCGTTGTGATGAAGAGGGAGCTGAGCCAAAAGGCAAAGCTCTCAATTTACCAGTCAATCTTCGTTCCAACCCTCACCTATGGTCATGAGCTTTGGGTACTGACCAAAAGGGTGAGATTGCAGGTACAAGTGGCTGAAATGAGTTTCCTCCGTAGGGTGTCTGGGCTCAGCCTTAGCGATAGGGTGAGGGAGCTCGGAGTAGAGCCACTGCTCCTTCGCCTCGAAAAGAGCCAGTTGATGTGGTTCGGGCATCTGATTAGGATGCTCCTGGGTGCCTTCCTTTGTAGGTTTTCTGGGCACGTCCAACTGGGAGGAGACCCCGGGGTAGACCCAGAACTCACTGGAGGGACTACATGTCCAATCTGGCCTGGGAACGCTTTGGGATTCCCAAGGAGGAGCTGGAGGGAGAACTTTGCTGGGGAGAGGGACGTCTGGAGTGCCCTACTTAGCTTGCTGCCACTGTGACATGTCTGTGAATGTTCTCATTCATCCAGGTCATGGTTATCCAAAGGAGTTGAATCAAGTGCAACTGGACTTGGTATATATCCGTGAAGACGTTTCGCCTCTCATCCAAAAGGCTTCCTCAGTTCGTGCCTTTCTGACTAGACCAAGCTAGTCTGACTAGCTTGGTCTCGATTCAACTCCTTTGGAGATGCCACTGTGACCTGACCCCGAAGAAGCGGCTGATGATTAGATGAGATGAGATAAACCTGATTTTTACTTCTGGGTCAAATATGGCCCTAAGTCAATCTTAGCACCCTAGTGGTGTACAGCTTTCATGGAAATATGAACAAAAACAATGTTTCACTTTTTCTAATGTTGGGGTCACTCTAGGAAAAGTCATCAAATTTCAGGTTAAAAAAACATATTTTAGAGTCTTTTCTCTGCTGTTAAACACTGTTACGCATCTTTTTTTATGTCCGGTAGACAACAGAAGGGTTAATATAGTTTGTTGGCAGCCATACCAACATGTACCCTGACTCTACCAAATGACAGAAACTAAGCAGGTATGGTCTTGGCTAGCGCTTTGATGGGAGACCTATCGGGAAAATGAGTTGATGCCAGAAGTGTTGCCGGTACGCCAGTAGGGGGCAGTCTTCCTTCTCGACCTAATAAAAACAACAAATACCTTCTTTCTTCTTTTTAAAAAAAAAATAAAAACAACTTTAATACATTGTCACGCATTTACAGCAGCTTTAAAACAAAGACTCACAGAAATAAATATCGGAAAACATCACTAAAAATTAATTCATCATTCATTACTGAACAAATGACATCATTATAACACCACTGATTTACAAACACAACCATTGTATTCATTAATTTATGAAATTTAAAATCAATTAAAACTCTGGCTTTTACGAGAGAGGTGAACACAGGGACTGTTTCGTCACACAGTTTTCCTTCTATCTTTTTCTTTCTGGTGATATACATTGACAGTTTAGCTTCGCCAGCAAGTAAGTTTAAAGATTGCCACTTTATTGCTTTTTTTTGTTGTTGTTTTGTATCCTGCTCCAAAAATAAAAGCAATTTTAAACCACACTTCAACAAATATCAAATCCCAATGCCCCAGTGCAGTGACGGGGACACTGTGCTATAGGAGATGACGTCCTTCGGATGACACATTAAACCGAGCCCCTGACTCACTGTGGCCATTAAAGATCCCATGGCACTTACTGCAAAGAGTAAGGGGTTCCCCGGTGTCCTGGCAAAATCTCCAATCTGGCTCCCTCCATCTGGCCACCTAATCATCCCCCCATGTAATTGGCTCAATGAGTCCTCCCTCTCCACCTCAAACTGATGTGTGGTGAGCGTTCTGGCGCAAAATGGCTGCCGTGTATCACCCAGGTGGTGTTACACATTGGTGGTGGTTGAAGTGAGTTACCCCCTTCAATGTGAAGCGCTTTGGGTGTCTAGAAAAGGGCTATATAAATGTAATGATGATGATTATTATTATTAAAAACGAAATTTACAGCAATCCAGTGGGGAGGCGGAATTTCTGTCTACTCAGATCGGCGCATCACGAGATCTCCGACCTTGGCGATTGTTTATCCAGTAAAACATCCATAATGCAATTGATGTCCCCTCCCATTATAATATTTGTATCACCATCTGGAATTCCATTCAAAACTGAAAAAATGTCGGGTCGTCAAAATTTGGGCCATAAACATTTATCATTGTGACAGGAACACAATTGAGTGTCTCTGATACAATTATAAATCTGCCCATTTGAATTCTTGACTATACATATGATCAAATGCCACATTTTTCTTAATAAGAATGGTGACTCCTCTGGCGCTGAAGTTTGACTGGTGTATTTGTGATCCCCATCCCATCCGTAGTTTGTCTCTAGCTGTATTCGTCTCCTGATGATACAGAAAATCAGCTTTCAAGTTTTTCAAATGTGCCATTATCTTCCCTCTTTTAACAGGGTAATTAAATCCCCTTACCTTCCAGCTCACTGTGGTTGTGATGTCACCGTTATTTAATGACATGACATATTCCTGCCCCAGGTTGTACTGTAAACAAGCCACCATCAAAATACAAGAACATGTGAACTACCATATGTGAACAACATAAACTAAACATGAACACTCTGCGCTGTCCCCCGGGGCCCTTTGCTTCCCTCCTCCCCCTCCCCTCTGAGAACCAACACCCCCAAGTCCAAAACCTCCTAAGCTCGTAACATACCATGACAGTGTACATGTCCGCTTCCTCCTGTCCTGCAGAACATGAGAAGCAAATAAACTGGACAGGTTGAAATGCTGCAATAATTCATGTTAGCCTAAGATGAAAATTAGCTGTCATTCGTATCCTTGACCATGGCTAGCTGGGTTAGCGTGGCACTTGCTTGTCATCCACCAACTTCTCAGCATCCTTCAGATTGTTGAACATGTGCTTGTCTGTGCCAACTGAGACAACGAATATCGCTGGATGATGGAACCCGCATCTCACCTCTGGAGCCCTGCATCTTGTCCTGGTGTCATCAAACTGCTGTCATTGCTTCATCACTGCTGGACCCAAGTCCAGGAAAACAAAAATACGTGCTCCCTCATACTGTAAAGGGGACCTCTGTGAGGAAAGTCTCAGTATATGCTCCTTTACTGAATCGTGATGGATCCGTGTAATAAATTGATGAGGGCGGCCATCTGTTGCTGCTGCCTTCACATGAACCCTGTGTGCGTGGTCCCGCTTAACAGGTTTGTTATCAAAGTTTTCTTCACCAGGTAATGTTGGTATAAACTTCTAAACAAAGTCTGCAGGGTTGCCCTATTCCATACCATCTTGAACACCTATGATTCGAATGTTTTGTAGTCTAGATAGCAAGACAAGTTCGTCCAACCGCTCACTGAGCGACCTGGCCTCCTCCACCCATCTTGAACACTGATCTTCCAGATTTTTAATTTGGATCTCGTGATAATTCAGTCCACCTTTGTTTGAGGTTATTCTTTGCCCTGCATCATTCAGTGACTGTTTCAGACCAGCAATGGATGCGCTGAACAACTCAAACTTTTGAGTCGACATTTTGATTCAGCCGATTGATAGCAGTCATGATGTCAGTCATTGCCGGTGCCTCTTCCGGCGCTGTAGCTTGATAGCTGCCAGCATCCATCAAGTTGATGTTAGCTTTATCTTAACCACTTGTATCGTTCAGTGTAGTTTGTTTATTAGCATTTTTTTCTTTACTCAGTTTCCCCATTGTGCCGTTGCTCATCTACAACTTGTTATGTTTTGCCCCCTTCTCATGGCAAAATGTATTCTTAAATTGTACACTTTTGGAGGAGGAAGTGGAGCCTCTCAAAACGGGACTATCCCATCTCGCACTGGACCAGAAGTCCCTTGGTGTCATTACTGATGAAATCCTCAGCTTAGACAAACATGTTAAATCACTGGTTCAATCTGGCTTTCATTATCGCAGAAATATTTCATGGCTAACAACTCCAAAAATATGGATTCGAAGATACATCCTAGGATGCACTGGGATACATCATTAGTGATGTTTCCTGAGGTTCTTGGGTGTTTCGGGTCTTTCAGCATCATACACCATTGCTCAGGTGACACAACCAAGGTTGATCAGGCCCTGGCTTGTGTCCCGGCAGCATTGACCCACAGATCACTCCTTGTGATCCAAAGCCATCTGGATGCCCTCTCTGCAGCCTCCATGGAAGTCTTGATGGCTTTCCTTTTGCAACCCCAGTGATGCCAAGTAGAGTGTAGACCTTGCACAATGAGCAGCCAGCAAAGCCTCTACACCCCACTTCAATGGGCTCACAACATGCCTTCCAGCCTCTCCTTGGCATTCATCCACCAGCTCCTGGTACTTGGACTGCTTCTGCTCATTTATGTCTTCCATCCGGTCCTCCCAGGGAACTGTCAGCTCTATAAGGAGCACCTGTTTTGAAGAGGCTGACGATAGCACTATGGAGTTGTCATGATGTAGTCTCAATGAAGTTGTCATAATGTGGTCTGGGAATCTGAGCTGCCCCCCCCCTCAAGTCGACTCACTGCTGTCTGTCTGACGCAGAGTTGAGGAGACTGGCTGCTGGTCTGGGCTGTGACTGAGGCTGCTCACCAGCTCTGACAAAAGGAATGTTCCTCTGTCTGCGGGCTTGCTTGCTGTTGGCCACTGCTTTGGAGATGGCCTCTACGACTGTCTTCAGCACCTGGTCATGTCGTCAGTGGTATCAGCCTTCATCCAAGGCTGATGGGGAGAAGCTGAAGATGTGCTCGAGTGAACCTTTTCCAGGGCACAGAGGACATGATGGAGAATCAATCTTGCCCCAGAGATGGAGATTTGCTGGTTTAGGTAGAACATCATACACGGCTTGTACCATGAACTTGATCTGCTGCAGTTCTACCTGCCAGATTTCTGTCCAGGATATCTTCCTCTCCAGTGCATCCTCCCACCTTGTCCATGCTCCCTGCTGCCACATGCCCACCATTCTGCTGGTCCTTTCCTCCTTGACACCTGCCCGCACCTCCTCCAGGACTAGATGATGTTTGTCCTTGCCATGGGCTGTATCATAGCAGGGTTGTGGGATGGCTCCCAGCAATGCCCATCCAGTTGCCACCGTGCCCACCAAAGCCCTGTGTCTCAGCCAAGGCTCTGCTATCTCCAGGCCTCCCTGGGCTCTCCACTTCCTGCCTGTCTGCACCATAATGCCTGCTGATGCCCCTCTAGAGTCCTTGAAGTCCCGATAGAGCAGTGCCTCTCTCGTGATGATAGGGAGCTGGAGTTTGTTGTTCCTCCCATCCGGTGCTGCACTGCTAAGGCTGTGTGTCAGACCCAGCCATCTCCAGAGTTAGCTACTGATCTTCCTCTCCAAGTTTACCACAGTCGACAGGGGTACCTCGTAAACCAGCAGAGGCCAAAGGACTTGGATGTAAGATGTGATGTTGTTAAATCCAAGCCTTGAACCTGCCAGGTAGGCCAGACTTGTCTAGTGTGGTGAGCCAAGTCTCAAGCTCCTTGATGGTTGCTTGGATTGCTGCTATCCCTAAGGCTACAGTCAAAGACATTGCCTAGACTCTTGACTGATTTCTCTGTAATGATTGGGATTGCAATGCCATCCAAAAGCGAAACTGGTCTACCACTTTTCCCCTCTTCAACACTGGCTTAACATTTGGCGGGTATAAAACTCATCCTCGCCCAGGAGATGAGCTTCTGTGGGCCCTGGAGGCTCCACCTACCACCAGACACTGATGATGTGGTGACAGAGAGGTCATCCATAAAGGCTCTGATGGGGGGCTGCTGAACGCCAGACTTGGACAAAAGGCCTCTGCACTCAGTTTCAGGTGCATTGACCACCATCCATGCCTTCATAACCAGTTGATTAGACTATTCTAATTCCTTGCTCTCTGGCGTCAGTAAAAAAATCTCTCTCCTGCCTCCAGCTCATCCAAAACTGCTGCCAGTGTTTTAACACGAACTGGGAAACATGATCACATATCACCTTATGTCCCTTCCCACTCCCCGAGATCCTCGGATGCATCATTCCTTGTTGTTCCAAGGTCCAGATTGAGACACAAAGGTGATAGAGCCTTTGCAGTCAGGGCCATACACTTTGAAATGACCTGCCTGAGGAGATCAGGGCCACAATCTCTGTCTCATCTTTTAAATCATTTTTAAAAACCCACTATTTTAAAATTGCTTTTCAGTGAATTAATTTATATTGTATGGCATTTTAGTTTATTCTACTCTCTTTGTGTTTTATGAAGTGTTATTTTTATGGCTTTTAGTTTGTTTTGACCTTTTTGTGTTTTAAATGTGTTCTGTTTTTATTGGATTTATTTTATTGTAAAGCACTTTGTAACTGTGTTTTGAAAGGTGCTATATAAATAAAGTTTATTATTATCATTATTTATCTTTCTCCTGTAGTAGGTTTGCGCTGTGCTTTAGAAGTAACAGGTAAAACGTGGATGGGCGACTTTGATGACAGAAAAGGCCACAAACATGTTATCACTACTAGAGGGCCATATTGTGACTGTGCTTTCTTTCACCAGTGGGATACTATAACCCCATCACTCAATTAACCAATTATAGCTACTAATTTAATGAAAAGAATAAAATATATACCGGTAATTAAAGTTTATTATACCAAAATTTGTATTTAATGAGCGTAACGCAGAAACAAAACGTTCACATTCCTGAGAGATATACCATTATTTCAGTGCAATGGGGTCTCAAAAATCATCATTCAATAATGGTAAAAAGTTAATATTCACACTAAGTGCAACAACTAATATTCATGTTTGTTGTGCATTTCTACTCTGCCTGCCCTCCAAGACGTTTCAAATAAACATGCACTTAGCTCGAAATGGCAAATGGACTGCATTTTATATAGCGCATTTCTAGTCTACCAACCACTCAAAGCACTTTTTTACAATGTATGCCTCACATTCACCCATTCACACACACATTCATACACTGATGAAGCCACTGAAACTCACCCACGACCAAGTTATCATCTCCAAAAGGTTTACCCATCTCTACTGCACACATAGCCTCACTGTTTTGCCATCTGACAAGCGCTTCTTTGCAACAGTTCACAGGGAAACAGCATAAGAGGCCTTGAGAGAGGACTCCTGTGTACATGTGGCTTTGGTAAAAAGGCTCTGCTGTTGGTGTGTTTTTCCTTTGAGGTCAGCGATGATGGCGGCTCTGGCACCTCCGGTGTACATGCCATATTTGTCTTTGTGCGTGGTATTGTAGTGGCGACTCAAGTTGAAATCCTTCATGGCGGATTTTGTTTCCAGGCACACTAAACACATAGGTTTGCCTTTGCATGCCGTAAAAAGATGTTCTGTTTCCCATCTTGCCTGGAAGACACGGTTCTCTAGGTCAAGTTTTCTTTTTTGCCGCTCATGTCTCTCCTCGTCGCGTGTCGTTGCAGAAGAGGCCCGACGAGACTAATACAAGACCATGTGAAAGCAGTTGCTCGGCTACAGGCCCTTTGTGTTTCAAGGGAGCGCCCTCTATCAGTGGACAGTAGAATTACATGGGTTCTGATTCAAATGTGGTCAAATGGCTTCCGCGACCCCGGTTGGGATGGGCGGCTTGGATGGATGGATGGATGGATGGATGGAATACTGCCCTGTGATGGTCTGGCGCCCTGCCCAGAGTGTCTCCCCACCTACCGCCCAATGACTGCTGGAATAGGCTGCAGCATCCCCGCGACCCTGAGAGTAGGATAAGCGGTTTGGATAATGGATGGATGGATGGCCCGCTTGCTTCCAATGTCTGTGAACCAAGGCGCAAACTACGGGGGAGCCAGGGGGAGCTTGGCTCCCCTTAATAAGACATGAGTTCCTCTGAAAACATGATTTGTGAAAAAAAGATTGGGGGGGAGGGTCTCTAAATTATTGACAATGCATTTCTATTTTTCTGTGTCTTCGTCATGGATCATGCATAAAATTAGGCTATTGTCGACGCATGATTCATACATAAGGCTCCCTAATTCATTTTTGATAAAGATTTTAGATGTATACGACTGGTTTTGGATGACCTGGTATGTAGCTTGGATCAACTCTTAGCTGAAACGTGATGGCGAGCCGGTCTCAGTGGTGAAGCCTTCTGAAGGAAACCTGGAAGCGGTGTGGCCAGACCCATTGGGTCCCATTAAACAGGACCGACACAACGGATTCGCAGGAAATTGCCAGATAAGGAATAATCACACTAAATTATCATACCCGGGTAGTGAAACACTTAGAGAAACAAAGAGACACTAATGACCCTTTATTTTTTTGGTTACGAGAGCTCTTTTCATTGTTTTTTTCCCCAAATTTTCAATTATAAGCAATGTTTAATGCACTGCAATAAACCTGCCAACTGTTTCCTTTACCACTCGTCTTTTCATATTTACTCCTCAGAGCCGAGGTAAACTAAGGAGCATCCTAGCCTAAATGAATACAAGTGCTATACTTTCCTCTCTTTTCTTGCCTTAGTTTAGTCAGAACCTTCTTTAGAGGGAGCCTCTCCTGTTTGCCAACCTCTTCATATCCACCCGTTGTTCTAATCCTCATAACCGAGTTAACAAACCAGTCCACATCAGAGAAGAATCTGCTGTTTCCACAGACTGTCTGCCATACATTTCATCAAGGAAATCATTAATAATGATAATCAACGTCTACAGTGCTGTTTTTTGTTTTTCTTGGCCTTTTGTGTTGAAGTGGGAGAGTATACACTGCTGCTTCTCCCTCTCATAGCCCCCCATTCCCATCCACCCCTGTATGTTTGTGCCCTGTTAGTCTGTTGTCTTGTTTCACCCCGTTAATTTTAATGCGACGTTGAATGTTAGAGAAGCGCTATATCAGTGTAAACTACTAATAAGACCCGTTAGCCCCTATCTAACGGGTCTGATCCTTTAGCCGAGCGGTTAGTGATGTCGCCTTGTGGTGCAGTACACCCCGTATCGAATCCCGCACCAGGCAAGAAAATAACCGGTTACATAAGGTTGATTATAATAATAATTGTTACGGCCACGGGTGTATCCGTATAGTTTTGTGTTGCCTCCTGTATCACTCTGACTCTACATTCAGGTATCCGCCAGGTGCTCCTCATCACCTAATCAACCGGTCAACGAATCCAATCTTCATCAGCTGTTCAGTCTCCCATTTAAACCCCCACATGTGTTCAGTTCACCGGCCAGCTAGTTTAGTTTGTGTGATGTAGTTACTTTGTGTTTGTAACGTCTGGCATTGTGACTATTTTGAGTTATGTTTAGCTCTTTTGGGCGAGGGGATCAAGGTAAGATGCCCATGGGCAAACACCCCATCACGTAGCTTACCTCTGTTAGACACACTAGGTTAGCAGCGGTTGCCACCTTTTTGTCTTTAGGTTTGGTGCTTTTCAGCACTGTCAAGGGTGGGTTACTTTTGTTAATAGTTTGTTTTGGCAACCGTTCGGTTCCCTTGTCCTGTCATTGTTAATAAATATATTTATTATATCTATATGTTTATGTCTCACTGTGTTGCACCCTCACCTCACTGTTACTCAGTACACTAATAGTTGCACCCTCTCCAGACCGAGGGTCGTAACAAATGGGGGCTCGTCCGGGATATTGGCGGCTTTGGTCTGGCTAGTTGCTGTTTCCTGTAGTGTGCTGTGTTAGCATTGGGTGGTGTTAAGCACAGTGTTCATTATTGTTTAGTGTTAACAGGTGTTGTTGGTGTGTTCTTGGTTTGGTGGTGGGTACGGCTGTGGCTGCTGGTCCACTTCCTTTCATCCTCTGCCATGGTGTTGGTTCTGGTGGCAGAGCTTCGTGCCGACGCGGACGAGGTCCGATGCTAGGGCGAAGCTGCCGGCCAGGCTGTTGTGGTTCGATCCCTGGTCCCCTGTGTTGCACTCGGCGTGGGTGCTGACGCCCGCCTGAGAGGCAGGCTGAGTCAGGTCTCCAGTGGGAGATTTGGGGGGCGGGGTTTGTGGCAGAGAGGCTGGAGGGGAGTTGCGGACGGTAGACCTTTAAGGCTATGAGTGCGGGGCGCGCTGCGCTCTTTGCTTCCACCACCAGCTGGTCCACGCTGGCACACCTTGTGTTGTGACTGTGGTCACGAGTTGTAGCTGGTTCACCTGCGGGTCGAACGCAGCTACGTCATTTGGCGTGGGTCGCCACGGTGACCGAGGTGTGGTCACTAGTTGTAGCTGGTTCACCTGCGGGTCGAACGCAGCTACGTCATTTAGCGTGGGTCGCCACCGTGACGGTGTGTGCGCTACTTTGTGTTGTCTGTCAGTAACTTGTTGTGGTTGAGGGCCACTTGGTATGTGACCATGTGTTGGTGGGAAGGTGCTGGCCATATTTGGGTAACATTTTGGATGTAGCGGCGCTACTTGTGGTGACCCTTTGTTGTGGCTGAGGTGCTCCACCGTTTTGTTTGGTCACATGTTGCTGTTATGTAGTACATTGTCTTGTTTTGGTTCTTGTGGTTTTTTTTTTGTTAAGCCTGTAGGGGCTTGTTTTTATGGGTGGGGGTGTTACGGCCACGGGTGTGTCCGTATAGTTTTGTGTTGCCTCCTGTATCACTCTGACTCTACATTCAGGTGCTCCTCATCACCTAATCAACAGGTCAACGAATCCAGTCTTCATCAGCTGTTCAGTCTCCCATTTAAACCCCCACATGTGTTCAGTTCACCGGCCAGCTAGTTTAGTTTGTGTGATATAGCTACTTTGTTTGTAACGTCTGGCCCGTTTTTGGTTTAGTTTGTATTTTGAGTTATGTTTAGCTCTTTTGGGCAAGGGGATCAAGGTAAGATGCCCATGGGCAAACACCCCATCACGTACCTTACCTCTGTTAGACACACTAGGTTAGCAGCGGTTGCCACTTTTTGTCTTTAGGTTTGGTGCTTTTCAGCACTGTCAAGGGTGGGTTACTTTTGTTAATAGTTTGTTTTGGCAACCGTTCGGTTCCCTTGTCCTGTCATCGTTAGTAAATATATTTATTTTATATCTATACGTTTGTCTCACTGTTACTCAGTACACTAATAGTTGCACCCTCTCCAGACCGAGGGTCGTAACAATAATAATCAAATTAATTATTACTATTATAACGGCATGCATGCAATTCTTGCTATCACCATCGAAGCGTGGCGGCGCAATCAGAAAAAGCAAACTGTCTTAAGGACTTCGTCCGAATTTTGTCGCACGTTTGAAAATAAATACGACGTCGCGCTGTGTCAATCACGTTTACACGCCGACTCCGAAACGTTTCGTCCGTAAAGATTTCGGAACAGGTTCGATTTTCTGCCTTTTTTCGCATCCGTCAAAAGCTTTAGAAACTTGAGACCACTCAGAGCCGCGCGCAAACGTCGTCGTCCAAAATGGCGTCTGAGAAACGGAGCGCCGAGCCGCCAAGAAGAAACCAAGGGAGCTTAGTCGCAGATGTTCCATGGGGGTGGGGCAATTTTATCCAGAAAGGGCCAGTGAGGGTGAAGGCTTTTGTTCCGACCAAGCAGTTACACACCTGTCTCCTAATCAAGTTCCTCAGCAAAGACCCTACTGGTTGATTAGTGGGATCAGGTGTGTCACTGCTTGGTTGGCACTAAAACCCATGCTGGCCCTTTCTAGAGTAACCAGAGCGCCTTCTACGGCCGACGCTGATGCCACACCTGCTGGGGTTGCTGTCAGCTGGGTTCGCTAAAACACTTGGAGGCGGCTGAGGAGTTCCGCGACTGGACGTTACAAGATAACGCACCAGGCAAAACGCTGGAAAAGCTTTGCACAGCAAGCAGGACGTACCCCTCCCCACCCCATCTGAGTGTGAGAGGGGGGGTTTCTGCAGTACTGATAGCAAGACCCGCGATAGGTTGCGTGAAAACAGCCCCTCGTCGCTCCTTTTTGTGGGTCTTAATGGACCCCCTTTGGCGAGCTTGGGTTACATCAGGTCATCATCAGTCCACATTATAGTGATATAACTCCATGTATATCCGCTGGAACTACACTAGGTGTTATGTACTACCCGGACTGTTATTATGGTTACACCACTACCATGTATGGTTATTACGTCTGCCTACTGAGCCACGATAAAACCTGAATTCTATAACGCGGTGTGGTCAGTGATCCTCGACCAATACTACCCCAAGGATTACTTCATGGTGGCAGCGGTAAAGTACTCTCTATGAAGATAGACTGATAAAATTGTCCGTGGATAATTTCTGTCATCATTCAAGCAAGAGTGCGCCGGAGCTGAGCTAGCCGCAAAGCTAACTAGCTAGCTAGTAACAGGAGACGTCATGGCATCGCATCTACCGACGATGAATTGGTCAGACCCGGACCTGGGTGAGGCAATTTCACTGTATAAACAGAAAATGACTCTGTATTTAGAAGATGAAGAAATAAATGGCGCAGCTAAACAAGCTAGGAAAATATGTCGTGGAATCGGAGATGAAGGATTAAAAAGACTGAACGCCAGTGGTCTCACCGATGATGAAAAGAAAAAGCCTGCCAAACTATGGGACTTCTTTGAAAAACAGCTAAAGTTGAACGTAAATTTCAGAATCCATAGACTGCAACTGATGCAAGACAGACAAAACCCAAAATGACCATATCTAACAGTGCAGACCTAAAGAAAGCATACCCAGACCAGTTTGACAAAATTGGCAACTTCAGTGGAAAGGCCAAGCTCTTCCTGAAAAAGGATGCTGAACCATTCATAGACCCACCACGTAAGTGCAGCATTCACATCAAAGACAAACTGAAAGAAGAACTAAATAACCTAGTCGAACAAGATGTGTTAAGAAAAATAGCACAGACTGGTGCTCGAGTCTGGCATACAGCACAAAGACGGTTCCCTTCGCATATGCTTAGACCCCCAAAAGCTTAATGCCAGCCTTAGGAGATGCCCACACAAGATTCCTACTGTGGAGGAACTGAACCCGAAGTTTGCAAATGCAAAAATATTCAGCAAACTTGACGCAAAAGCTGGATATTGGTCAATACACCTAGAGGAAGAGTCACAACTGCTAACCACATTCCGAACTCCATTTGGTAGATACTGCTGGAAACGTTTGCCATTTGGTCTCAGTGTCTCTCAAGATCTCTTCCAGGCAAAAATGGACCAAATCCTGGAGGGGCTCGACGGTGTCGTCAGCATAGCCGATGATATCGCAGTCTACGGAGCAAGCGAAGAGGAGCATGACAGGAACCTGACCAACCTGATGGAGAGAGCAGCCAAGACAGGTATTGTGTTCAATAGTGACAAGTGCACAATCAAACAGACAAGCATCTCATTCTTTGGCAACCTGTACACAGACAAGGGTATCAAACCTGACCCAGCCAAAATCGGGGACAGCCAGAAAATGCCGACACCCCAGAACAAAGATGAACTGAGCAGATTCTTGGGGATGCTGACCTACCTGTCACCCTACATCCCAAAGTTCGCAGACAAAGCACACACACGGGGTGCTGCTGAAAAGTGACGTGCCTTGGACATGGGACACTGACCACCAAAAGAGCTTTGAGGACCTGAAATCAGTTATCAACGAACATGACTGCCTGAAGTACTATGATCCAAGCACACCTCTGACACTTGAGGTCGATGCATCACAGAAAGGACTGGGCGTGTCATTATTGCAGAACAAAAGACCCATAGCTTTTGGCTCAGACACTGGATGACTGCCAATCCAGGTACAGCAACATAGAGCGAGAAATGCTGGCCATAGTCTATGGAATGCAGCGATACCATACCTACCTGTATGGGAAGTCATTCATTGTAGTTAGACCACAAACCCCTCGTTACCATATGCACAAAGCCACTGCATGCCACCCCGCCACGGCTTCAGCGAATGCTGATCAAAAACAAGGATACAACTACGAGGTCACGTATCGACCAGGAAACCAGATGGTCCTGGCAGACACACTCAGCCGACTACCCAACCCTGAGAACAACAGCAACATCGAGCTGGACGAGCGCATTGACGGAATAGAGGCAGAAGTCGAGGATCCAGAGATGCTCACTGTTGCAATGATAAACTTCTCTCCCGAGAAACAGGACGCACTCCGCACGGAAACCACCAGCGACCCCAGACTCGATGCACTGAAAGAGCTGATCCACCAGGGATGGCCAGACAACATCAAACCTCTACCAAGACAACTACGTGAGTACTGCTCATTCAGAGATGAGCTCGCAGTTGAAGCAGGAGTCATATTCAAAGGCAGACAGGTGCTCATCCCAGACTCCATGACTGATTCTATACTCGAACAGCTGCATGTAGGACACCAGGGCATCGAAAAGACACGGCGACTGGCGAGAGAAAGGGTCTACTGGATCAGAATGAACGATGATATCGAAAGAGTCTGCAGGTCATGTAGCGTATGCGTGGAACATCAGGATGCAAATCCAAAGCAACCTCTCAACCCACACAACACACCGTCAAAACCATGGCAATCCCTAGCTTCCGATCTATTCGAGATCGATGGACATCAGTATTTACTGATTGTGGACAGATATTCTAAGTTCCCTCTAGTGGATGAAATGCCTGTGTCCAGCCGGGCAGTTGCACAAAAAATGGAAATGTACATGTCTCTTTTTGGAAGGCCTGACGAGATACTTGCAGATAATGGACCCCAGTACACAGGGCACGCGTTCCAGAAATTCACGGCTGACTGGGGAATCAGGCACGTGACAAGCTGACCCCACTATCCAAAAAGCAATGGATTCATTGAGAGGCATGTGCGACACATCAAGTCCATTGTGAAGAAAACCATGAGACAAGGAGGTAACATACAAGTGGCCTTACTACAGGTCAGAGCAACACCCATCGACAGTAAACTACCATCACCAGCAGAACTGATCTTCGGAAGGCCAGTCACCATCCTGCTGCCGAGTCGAGGGGACCCAGACAAGGAGGAAAACCGACTCCACCTGGAGCAGAGAACAGCAAACATGAAGGAACATCATGACCGCGGCAGAGAACTACCTCCACTCGGTCCCGGACAGCACGTATCTGTCCTAAACAAGGAAAAAGGGACTTGGTATCCAGCCACCGTCGTAAAAAAGTGCGATGAGCCAAGGAGCTACATTGTGCAAAAATCAAATGGGAACAAACTCAGACGTGGCAGGAGCCACCTGCGGGAAATTCACCACCCCCATGCACTGAGGAGCGCAAGAACCCGCTTCACAGAACCTCAACGGGACACTCATGCAGCTGGAACTTCTTCCAGCCAAGCCTGTGAAACACAAGACAGTACGCACAAGATATGGAAGAGCTGTTTCCAAACCAGCTCACTGCAAGGACTATGAGTAGAGACAATCGCACACAAAAGGAGGGCTCTGAATATGTTTATTGTTTTTTGAGATGGACAATTCTGAGTGAGTTGTCTTAAAAAAAAAAAAGCGGGAGAAGGCAACCTCTGTGTAATGAAAAAATTGAAAACTAAACAGGGGGATAACGCCATGTATATCCACTGGAACTACACTAGGTGTTATGTACTACCCGGACCGTTATTATAGTTACACCACTACCATGTATGGTTATTACGTCTGCCTACTGAGCCACGATAAAACCTGAGTTCTATAACCCGGTGTGGTCATTGATCCTCGACCAATACTACCCAAAGTATTACTTCACACATCATGGGCTTCTGGACGAACAGGCAGCTGATCCCAGGCCTTTGTGGTCGCTTCTGTTTTAAGGTAAGGGCTAATCCCAATTAACTGTATTATTCACTATTAGCACTGTGTTGTATGTGATGGGTGTTGATGAGGACTGAACCCGTTGTAGGCAGCCTGGCCTACTTCTGTTGGTATTCACAATGCTCGTGCATGCGTGTCTGTGTTGTTATAGGCTGGTTTGTTGATATGTGACCCTCGCATTTGATGTCTTAATTGTACCGAGAAAGTATTGCGCTCGTCTGTATGTGATGGGGTACTTTAACTGTTGATGAGGACTCAACCCCTTGTAGGCAGGCCGGCATGCTCTGCTTTTGATGTAATGCTCGTGCATTTGTGTGTTTATAGGCTGTTCTGCTGTTTGACCTATCCGCGTCTTATTTGTGCCGAGAAGCTATGCAGAGTATACTGTAACGTGAATGGATAAGAAGACACGCTGACTGGCGGGTCTGATCCTTTAGTCTAGCGCTTAGCGATGTCTCCTGCGGTGCGGGCGATACGGGTTCGCTTCCCGGCCGCGGCAGTTCCTGTGGTTGCGTTGTCCCCCGAATTCGCTACAATGCTGTACCCAGCTTTAGTTGGCCTATTGTAGCATACTGTGATGTTTGGTTTTGATACCCGTGTGGAGGTTCGACGTGGTCATTAACTGATTATGTTATATTATGCTGCTACTTTTGAATTTGTGGTTCACCTTATCCAGACGATATGGTACTACAGGACGATAAAGCCAGGCCACATTACACGAGTCAAAATACATTTATTTTGAGTGTTTTCAATGAACAAGTCGCTCATAGATTTATTTGTTCAGGCTCCTGTTTACATTTTTTTTTACATGCCTAACAATGCGGGTGACGTACCTTACGTTCCCTATTCATCAGACTTGCTGACATAAAGCAAGTAGGCCTCCATGCTTGCAGCCATGTTGCAACAAGAGTCACAGTCAGCCTTTTATTTGAGGCACGCGCAAGCGCCCCCCTTAAACAAAAGCGAGCTCCCCCGAAAGCAATGGTATAGTTCGCACACTGGTGAAACCAACAATTTTTTGATAGTTGGAAACTGACCCACGGGCTGCAGTGAGTGACGATGGGGGGCCGAATGCGGCCCGCCGGCCGCCAGTTGCCCATGTCTGAGCTAGATGATGTGCTGGTTTTATGGACTTGCTTTTAGGGTTGGGGGGATAGCGGGTGGGTGGGGGGGGGTGCTACCTAACAGATAGGATTTTGACAAATCAATATGATACAGGATGATTTCATGTGAAGCCAAGGAGAGGACGGGTCAACATTTTCCCCCCCCTTTTGGAATGTCAAAAGAATCGGTGAACCAGTTAAAAGGGGTAAGGTGCTGGCAAGTTTAAACTGTCTTAAATCAGGTTATATTTTTGCAGGAAACACATTCATAGATTCAGATGTAGATGGATAAGCCAAGTTTACCACTCTTCCTTCCCATTTAAATCCGGAGGGGTAGCCAATATGATTTGCAAAAGAGTTCCTTTTAGGAGTCAGTCCACCATCGCTGATGAGGGGAGGTCTGTCTCGGGGGTGGGAGAATTGCATTCCAGGCCTGTTAAATTGTTTGATATTCATCGGCCAAATCAGGGTGATCCTGAATGTTTCATTAAGGTTGGTACCAGATATTTCCAACACTTGATTATTGGGGGTTATTGTAATTGTGTATGAGATCAATATCTGGACAGATTATCGGCACAAAGCATAACCCCCTCCAATACAAGTAAGCTTCTCAGTGTAAATCTCGAGAATAAGAGTCTGTGTGAACTATGGAGGATCTCAAATGCAACAGGCAAGAATTACTCTTTTCACTCCTATCCATAATGTCTACACTAGAATCCACTAGTTTCTGGTTGATGGAAATCTATTGCAATGCTGAGTACCACAATATTATCTCTGATCACTGCCTGATCAGACTGTGACACACCTCGGCAACAGGGAAGTTGGAGGTTTAACCCACAGCTCCTTATTGACTCTGTTTCGTGTGCAATGCATATATCTTGAGAGACAAGCCCAAAACTTCACCCACATTACTCTGGGAGCCACTAAAGGCCTACCTAATTGAAAAGACGCATTATTTAATTTAATGTAGCAAAGTGGATCAGTTAATATTGAAAGATCAAATACCCAAGCGATGCAGAAAACCCACAATGCCCTTCTATAGAAGAATTTTATCAGATTTTGACACTTCAATACAAACACCGTACTCTCAGCAAGAATTAGTAAAGCTTTCATGTTAACGAAGTGTACATAATTCAAGTTTGGCGATAAACTGCTCGTGAGACATCAACAATTGGAGAACGAGTGCGCAATCCATAGGATTAAATCAGATACTGGGTGGGAGGAAATGTGTTTTATATGTTAGAGACACTAAGGTGACTGTTGAAATATGTTTTGTAATGTTATATGCATGAACCAACAAAGTTGGAAGAACCATAAACTGTGAAAAGGCATGGCTGCATCCCTGTAGTTTCTCATGTCTAATCCATTGTGCGTATCACTCAGAAATCAATGGCTGTAAGTGTTAGATGTTCGATAACTGATGGTGATTAGTTTTATGGAAATTTTCCGAGGTTGTGTGGCCATAATAGCTTAATGTGTTATAGCCTATAAAATAACAATACCATCATATACTTACCTGCTACTCACCTGTTGGTCTGCAGTGGTAATGTTAAGCCGGTCATACATACCTGTTGCTCACATAGCAGTCCATTAAGTCTGTTTTTGTGTTTTCTTTTCTAGTTTCACTCCCATTCAATGTTGTTCTCTTGGCTTACCTGCTGTGTATGAAGTCATTACAGGAGAAAGCATGCTCGGTCTCCTAGCTGTTGAAAAGGAGTTTGGCTGTCTATCTGTGTGAACACTTGGGAAGGAAAACGCATAGAGAACGGTACATTCGGGAAACCTTAACCTCTCATAAAGACGCAAATGAAAGATTCCAGCAGTTTTATGAGAGGTTATACACATCCCAAATCAGGGCAACACCAGGGAAGTGCAAACTCCCAACTTTAAGCTAAATTGACCGTGGTTGCTTGGGAGGCGAGATTACATGTGAGGAAATTACAGAAACAAATCTTTGAAAAATGGCAAAACCCCAGGGCCGGATTGGTTTAGCAATGAGTTTTGTAAGAAATTCAGTGATATACTGGTTCCCCACCTAAATTAAATGTTTGGGCAGGCATTTGGTGATGGAGAGCTTCCGCACACATTGAATGAGGCAGCTATTACTCTGATTCTGAAAAAAAGGGGAAAGATCTGGAAGAAGTGGGATCCTATAGACCCATATCTTTGCTAAACACAGATTAAACTAAAAAATCATTAGAAAGACTTTGGCCAAAAGGCTCAGCCTTGTAATAGGAAAACTGGTGCACCCGGACCAGACTGAATTTATTTCCCAAAGATGTTTGTTCTTTAATCTGCGGTGCCTATTCAGTTTTCTGTACTTCCCATGGCACCCCAAAGAAGATCTTATGGTAGTATCTTTTGATGCAGAAAAGGCATTCAACCAGATGGAGCCTTAACTTCTCGCAGTCTTTAAAAAAAAAAAAAAAAAAAAAATTAAACTGGTGATAGGTTTATTTCTTGAATAAAATTATTGTATAACAGCCCCTATGCCAAAATACTGACTGACCGATTCTCAGCCCTTATAAACATGAAGCAATATGTTTAAGTAAAATATAATTGAAATATATAAAATAAAAAATATATTTATTCAAGTAATTAAACCCTACATAAATAGATCCCTCCTCTGTCTGTTGCTCTTCCTGAGGGTTCTTCCAATTTTGCCTCCCTGTTAAAGGGATTTTTTTTTAAGGAGTTGTTCCTTATCCGATGTGAGGGTCTAAGGACTGGATGTTGTGTTGCTGTAAAGCCCCTTGAGGCAAATTTGTAATCCAGGGTGTCTCCCCATCTGCCGCCCAATGACTGCTGGAATAGGCTCCAGCATCCCTGCGACCCTGAGAGCAGGATAAGCGGTTAAGATAATGGATAGATGGATATTGGGCTATACAAATAAAATGGACTCGACCTGACTTAAATCTGCTCAGTTTAGAATAAAATGTAAATGAATAGAGTAAATTCTAATGGATTTATGTTACTAGATCCAAAAGCAGGTGATGCGCTGTGCGAGAGTAAACGGAAACCTCTGTCCATCACTGGCGTGAACCGTGTGGCACGTGGCGTCTTCACTGAGCAGGGTAAATGTGGCTGAAGATTATCAGGTACATTCAGTCGTTTACCATCTGTTGTGTTTTGGTGTAGCAACATGTTACTTAAGAATTATGTTAGTTTAAAATATGCTTTTATGTTTTGCTAAAACATATAATTGTTTTGCTGTTTATTTTGAAAAGTTGGTGAGTTTAGATTAGCAAGTGTCTGAGAATGCAGGATGGCCCATTTAATGGTGCTAATTTTTTAAATGGCAGTTCATTTTTGTCCTATAAATCTTGCCGAGTTTATTAAATGGTCAGTTTTAATGCGCTGTAACGTTAATGTGTTTTTGGAAGGAAAGCTTTTTTGCTAGCAAGTTCCTTCATTCTCCCCGCCCTGCTGTAACATTAGCTAAATTTAGGGGACTAACCGACTTTTTCAGTGAAGGACAGACGTGTCGAGACATGTTTGACTGTCAGAGGGCATGCTGTTTTAAGCTAACATTAGCATAACATTGTCTGTCCGTTGCACCCAACTCTACTTATTTGGATCTTGACTAGGTAGCTACATGTCTGTGAATGTTCTCATTCATCCAGGTCATGGTTATCCAAAGGAGTTGAATCAAGTGCAACTGGACTTGGTATATATCCGTGAAGACGTTTCGCCTCTCATCCAAGAGGCTTCCTCAGTTCGTACCTTTCTGACTGGCTGGTGATGAGACTCAGAATTTAACCTCTTGGAGTCGTTGTCAGAGCTATAGATGTCCATGGCTCTTTTGTGTACCGATGTTTGGCCGCGCCCGTCGCCATCGGAGCTATTGATTTGCATTTGTTTAGCAGCGACGGTCGTTGGGGGTGTTAGTTTCGACTTCCTTATTCAGTGGTCATGAGAGTCGTTAGAGCCATTAGTGACCAACTGTTGTCCTTGGAGGCTAGGCTTCTTGAGTCTCCTGGGTAGAGATGAAAGGGCGGCATTGTAAGAGGGAGATAGGTGGTGTCACAGACCTCCTCCTCTGTTGAGAGATGGGTTTTTCCAGTTTCGCATAGATGGCTTCCTTCACCCCTCTTTCAAGCCATCCATCTTCTCTGTCCGAAATGTGTATGTTGCTGTCTTCGAAGGAGTGTGTCTTCTCCTTTAGGTGTAGATAGACTGCTGAGTCTTGTTCTGAGGAGTTTGGCCTTCTGTGTTGGGCCATCTGTTTGTGTAGTGGTTGTTTGGTTTCTCCTATGTATATGTCAGTGCAATCCTCATTGCATTGTACAGCATACACCAGATTGCTTTTTTGGGTGTGTGGTACACGGTCTTTGGGATGAACCAGTCTTTGTTGGAGTGTGTTGCTGGGTTTGAAGTATACTGGGATGCGGTGTTTGTTGGAAATTCTTCTGAGTTTCTCGGAGACCCCTGAAACATACGGGATGACTGCTGTTCCTTTTCTCCTCGTAGCTCACCTGGTTGGTCTTTTTGGAACGTGTTGCAGTTTTCAAAAAGGTCCAACTGGGGTAGCTGCAGGTTTTTAAAGCTCCCCTCAGGTGTTTGTGTTCTTCTCGTTGGGCCTGAATGCTGCTGGGCACATTGTCAGCTCTGTTGCAGAGTTCTGATGATGCTCAGTTTGGGTTCCAGAGGGTAGTGTGAGTCGAAAAGTAGATATTGGTCTGTGTGTAGGTTTCCTGTAAACCCCAATGTGGAGGCTCCTGTCTTCCCCAATGTGGACGTCACAGTCCAAGAAGGGCAAACTGTTGTTCTTTACATCTTCCCTTGTGAACTTAATGTTCGTGTCCACTGAGTTAATGTGTTTGGTAAACGCTTGCACCTCTTTTGTTTGGATTTTGACCCATGTGTCGTCTACATATCTGAACCAGTGGCTCGGAGGTGTTCCTCTGAAGGAGTTCAGGGCCCTGTATTCTATCTCTTCCACATATAAGTTGGCCACAGTGGGAGATACTGGTGAGTCCATTGCACAGCCATATTTCTGTCTGTAAAACTGGCCCCTGAATTGGAAATGTGTTGTGTTCAGGCAAAGGTCCAGTAGTTGGCAAATCTGGTCTGGGCTGAGGTTGGTCCTATTGTGGAGGGTGTCGTCCCGTAGCAAATGTTGCCTCAGTTTCCAAAGCCTCCATGGTTGGGATGCAGGTGAATAACGAGGTCACGTCGTAGGATACCATGGTTTCATTCGGTTCCAGTTTTATGCCTTGGACCTTGTCCACGAAGTCAATGGCGTTTTGGATATGGTGAGGTGTTTCGCCCACTAAAGGGGTCAAGATGTTGGCTATATGTTTGGCAATGTTGTACGTGACCGAGTTTATGCTGCTGACGATGGGCCTGAGGAGGGTTCCCTCTTTATGGATCTTAGGGAGTCCATATATGCATGGAATGTTATCTTGTGGGTAGAGATGGTGGTATTGTATCCGATCAATGGTTCCTCCTTTCTGTAGTTTCTGTAGGTATTCTATTATTCTCCTCTTGTAATGACTAGTAGGATCGCGTCTCAGAGGTTCATAGGTGTCGGTGTCGCTGAGTAATGACGTGATCTTGGCATGGTAGTCTGTTGTGTTGAGGATAACTGCATCTCCCCTTATCTGCTGGAAGGATAGTGATGTTTTCATCCATGCTTCAGGGCTGTCACGGCTTTCCTTTCCTCCATGGTTAGGTTGGAAGGAGGGAGTTTCGCATTGGACAGGGCTGCTGATACCTTTAACCTAAGCTGTTCCGCCTCGGTTTCCGTTAGATTGTTTTTCCTTATGGCTGATTCTGTGGATGTGATGAGGTCAACTATAGGTAGTTGTTTGGGTGTCATGGTGAAGTTCAGTCCTTTGGCTAAGACCTCCTTCTCTGATTAAGTACCTTGTCCGACAGATTCTTGATCCATCTGTTCTGTGTTCCGTTTTGTGTGGGATGTTCTGTCTTTTGTCTCCAGGTAAGTATATCTGCTTGGCTAGTGTTGTTGGTTCTTCGCTGTAAATTTTGAAACTTCCTTGTTTGCGTTTCTTTGGTTTTGTGGTGTTGAGATAGTTGGGCTTTCTTGTTGAAATCAGTGATCCTCTCCAAGACTGCAGCAGGCAAGTGGGATGTTATTTGCCAGAGTAGTTGGTCAGATTTCTCCTTCAGCCCTTCAATAGTGAAACGGACCTGTCTCACTCTTTCATTCAAGACTTGATTCTGTGCCTTCTCTGTCCTTTCATTGTGATACACAGGCGCAGGCTAGTGGGTATGAGCCTGTGTTGTCTGCATCTCAGATTGAATCGTAAGTGGTTTCTGTAGTCTGCAATCTTCCGAGCCATCCTTTCATATCTCCTCACCATTTTAAGGGTGTCAGACCCAAATTGTTCCGCAACATGTCTGTGAATGTTCTCATTCATCCAGGTCATAGTTATCCAAAGGAGTTGAATCAAATGCAGCTGGACTTGGTATATATATCCGTGAAGACATTTCGCCTCTCATCTAAGAGGCTTCCTCAGTTCGTGCCTTTATGACTAGACCAAGCTTGTCTGACTGGCTGGTGATGAGACTTAGAATTTATCCTCTTTGGAGTCGTTGTCAGAGCTATAGATGTCCATGGCTCTTTGTGTTCCGATGTTTACCAACGCCCGTCGCTAACAGAGCCATAGATATGAGTGGCTAAGTAGTGACTAGGTAGCTAGTAGTTAATTCGGTCAAAACGTTACAAGTGAAAGTGGTTATGTGGAGGAAAGGGAACAGTCGCAACAGGGTATGTTAATTGGTTTGAGAGGTTTTGCAGCCTCCCCAGAAATTTTTCAGGGAAAACTGGATGTTCCTTGGAAGTTTAGAGAGGCCACTGTAGCTCGCTGTAGCTTTGTGACCTATATTTCAATCCCAACAGCGGTGGACAGATGTGTGGACGTGCAGGCGTGTGCAGCTTTGCACTGCAAACGGTTGTTTTGGTCATCCTGTCACCTTCTCCTTCTTTTAGCTTGTTCTCTGTTTCTCAGTGGTCGCCAGAGCATATTTGATAGTTTCCATTGGTACCCTGTGAGGGCACAGCACCAATAGCAGCTGTTGTTAACCCTGGCCTCGACCGATCCGGTATGGTCTTGTCAAGCCACATACTGATTTGGCAAAATTTTATGTCAGATGCCCTTCCTGACACAACCACTAACCCTATGGACGGGGGCCCAGGTAAAGCACTGGATGCCATCCCAGTATTCATGGACTTGCACCCACACCTGTCGCCACCCATCCTGTCGCCTTCTGACTTTTAGAAAATATTAAACATGGTTATCAAACCCTTACAGCATCCATGTTCCCTTGATTTTTACTAATTACTCATTAGCAGTGTACGAATCGCCAAATTGCCTATGGGGAATAAAGTTGAAGTCCTGTGATGGACTGGTGGCCTGTCCAGGGTGTCTCCGCACCTGCGGCCCAATGACTGCTGGGATAGACTCCAGCATCACACAACCCTGAGAGCAGGATACGCAGATTGGGTAATGGATGGATGGAAAAAGTTGAAGTGCTTTGTTGCTCCTCTGTTGTTAAGACAGAACAGTCGGTGTGAAATGGGGATAGAATAGAAAAAAAAAAATCCAGACACCTGTTTTACTGCTGTAGGGCTGTATGAATAGCAAGCAATCATGGATCGATGTCTAATATGCCCTAAATCAAAGTTGTGCTATATCACGGTTGCACTGAGTGCAGAGTAATAAATGCCAAACAAGGTGCTGGATCATAAAATGAGATGTGTGATCTGTGGGCTTTTTAATGATTGTAGAATATAGTGGAAAATGGTAGTTGATTATCACTGGATTTTAATATCCGCTACAGAATTTTCTGTAATTCCTGGGGGGGGGTGCTGATTGACAGTTTGCATTTTATACTCTCATTAAATATTTATGCTTGATTCTAATTAGCCTTCAATCTATGGTGGTTTGACCTGCAGTTGCCAGAACAGCTTTTTTGTTTGTTTTTTTGGGGGGGGGGTGTTGGTAATATACTTTTGTTCCCTTCCCCAATAATTTAAGTTGCTTCTAAATGCACATTGCCTTATTTTACTTTCTTCTCCCAAGGGTAGCCAATGTTATTAAAAACATTAATTTGAATATGATTAAGAAATGTTGCGGTCTGATTTATTGCCAATACAGTGCATTTGACTTTTGATTGTAGCATAGTTACTCTATTGCACCTAAAGGCAGTGGCGTACCGTGGGGTTTCAGTCACACACGCACACAAATTTCTCATATGGGTGCCGATACAGCCACATACACAATACTCCAGGGGTGGCTAACCATGTGTATGCAGGTTTTCATTCCAGCTGGACTCCACACCAGGTGATTTCACTGATTAGCAACCCTTCAAACAAAGAAGAAGAATGTATCGGTGAAATCATCTGGTGTTGGGTTGGAATGAAAACATGCATACACATGGCTCTCCATGGCACATGGTTAGCCACCGCTGCAATACACTATCATGCACTACTGGATCAACACCAACAAGACAACTGATCTTCAACAACCACAACGCACACCACTGTGCACTATAGCAGCATCACCATCAGATCTTCCTTTATGTCACTCGGCAGCCAGATTGCACACGCATGGCACAAAACGACTAGAAGAGTGCACTCAGAGTGCAGATCTCCGCCAGGCGTATCTCCTCACGGTGCTCGGACATGGCAACAAACCAGCTCTTTTTTTGCCTACCGGGACAACGGGCCCTTATTAAAAGACTTCAGATGTGTTAATCGTTGGCGATTTTCATGATATAAAATGAATATAGGTGAATGACTTTGATTTATTCTAAGCAATAAAAAAACGGTAAGAAAACAGCTCAGTCATGGGAAATGTCTTTATGCATGCTCAATATCAGGTAAAGTCAAAGTTGAATCTTTTCATCTGGACACAACGTTTATTGAGAGAGAAACATTTAATCACTCATCGAAGTGACCTCTTCAGTCTCGACTGGCTGCAGGTATCCCCACCTTGATAAACAATATAGTGGCATCATGACCAGAAATTATCGGTTTCATATGCAAATTTCTGTGAGCATTAACTACGGCTTCCATGACAACGTGTACTATTCACGTAGGATTTGGGAATGGTTGCAATCACAGCATTGTAAGATGGTGACAGATGTACTCTCTGTCTCTCTTCAGGTGTGTTCCTGTTGATGCAGTGGAGGTAGCCAAAATGAAATTACAAAACAACCAAGTGTGTCTTTTCCTGAAGCTGTCTTCAGTCCACATGTACTTCACATACAGGGGACAGTACTATAGGCAGAAGCGTGAGTGCAATGGGTTCCCCAGTCTCACCTATAGTGGCCAGATTGTACATGGAGGAAGTGGAAAAGAGGGCTCTGATGTCCTCTTCAGGGACATTGGTTCAGACCTGGGTTAAGATTACATCTCAGGATGTACCACATCTCACTGACCACATTAACTCTGTGGACAACCACATCAAGTTCACCAGGGGGATGTGAAAAATTACAGGTTAGCCTTCTTAGACTGTGAAATTGCAATTGGTGATAGAGGACACTTGATTGTTGCTATTTACTGTAAACCAACACCTACTGATCAGTACTTAAGGTTTGACTCTCATCATCCACTGGAGCACAAACTAGGAGTCCTCAGGATGCTGTACCACCAAGCTGACAACGTCCCCATTGACTCACCAGCTGATCAAAGAGAGGAGAAGGACAACAGATGCCCAAGTGTAAACCAGTGGTGATTCCGTATGTGGTGGGAGTGTCGGAACAGTCTGTGCATTTTCCAAACACCGCCCCTCAGTTTCTTTCAAAACCCAAAACACGCTGTGCCAGAAGTTGGTCCACCCCAAGGATCGGGTCCCCTGACACATACCGAGCAATATAGTGTACGCTGTTAAGTGCCAGGAGGATTGCCATGAATTGTACATTGGGGAAACTAAACAGACTCTGGTGAAGAGGATGGCACAACACAGAAGAGCTGACACGTCAGTCCAGGACTCCGCATTCTACCCCCATCTACAGGCCAGTGCCCACTCTTTCAAGGATGAGGATGTGCACATCCTTGATAGGGAGGAGGGCTAAACAATGTGGGAAAATAATCTCTTTTTTTTTTTTAAGATCAATATTGCGATTTGGTGTGCAGTTTTTTTTCCAAGTTCATCTTCTGTGTTATCCACTAAACACAGCAATAAATCCTTCTATAGTATGACCAACACAGCAGTCAACATATAAACTGCTATTTCTTGTATGCCTATTTTTACTCTTCTCTTGGGTGAGGATCGGGGTCATGCTTTATGTCAAAAGTGATGGAAGTGGTGTCCAAACTGCTAAAGGTTAAATGGCTGAGAACCTTGCTGTACCACCCTCAGACAGATGGATTGGTAGAAAGATTTAATAGAACAATAAAGAGGACGTTGAGGAAGCTAATGGACATAGATGAGAAACATTGCGATCAGTAGTTATTCTCTATCCAGGAGGTACCACGGAGCTCCACAGGCTTCTCACCCTTCGAGCTGCTGTATGGCCAGCAACCCAGAGGCCTACTACAATAGCCAAGGAGATGTGAGAACAGCAGCCCTCACCCCACCATTCCATGATTGAACATATGGACCAGATCCAACAGCACATGGATGATGGATAAGATACTCTGGGCCCATCAGAATTATGCAGCCGCGCACCTGGGTGACATTGTCGTCCACAGCACAGACTGGGGCACCCACTGCCAGCACTTGAGGGAAATCCCTTGTCCCCTGAAAGAGGCAGGGCTGGTCACGAACCCCAGCAAATGCCACCTAGGGTTAGAGGAGGCATGGTGAAACTGAAACAAAACAACGTGAACAGCATTGCCCCTTGGTCCCAGCCCAACACAAATAAGCAGGTAAACACCTTCTTGGGCATAGTGGGGTATTATAGTCAGTTTGTGCCAAATTATGCGGCAGTTGCCACCCCGCTTTATGAGCTCACCCAACTCAGGAAGCCGCACCAGATCTGATGGACTGAGGAAGCCGAAGCGGCCTTCATGTGACTACGGGAGGCCCTCTGCAAAGAACCAGTCTTTGCTACCCCAAACTTTGAGTGCCCCTTCATCTTGCAGGCAGATGCCTTGGAGTCCAGGCTTGGAGCAGTCCTGTCACAGGTGATAAATGGGGAAGAGCACCCCGTTGACTATATCGGCCATTAACTGGTTAAGCATGAAAAGAATTCTGCTACTACAGAAAAAGAAGCCTTGGCACTGAAATGGGCAATGCACGGATGGCAATATTATTAGGCAGGAAGTTTACCCTAATGACAGATGATGCTCTATTGAAATGGGTCTACTTAAACAAAGGGAAAAATGCATGTATCACATGCTGGTTTCTAGAATTGCTGGATTTTGCTTTCAGGTAGAGCTCCGAGCTGGGAAGGACCATAGCAATGTGAATGCTCTCTCCTGCAGGGATGAGTGCCTCTGGGCTGTTGTTCCCTGCACCAGTATGACGCTATGGAGGGAGATATGTTAGGGCTCACCTAGAAGGAAGCCATTGGGAGTAGTCCTGAACTCCCAATACTACCACGTCTACATCTGGCAGACCTGGAGAGAGAGCAGCTGACAGCCATATCCAATTAACAACCAACAGCAGCTATTCTGCAACCGCTCTACTCAAGCAAAAATTACTAAGACTTTGGGGAGAGGGGGAGCAGAGTGGAGGGGAGAAACGTGAGTACAGCTTGTTGAAAAAGGAGAATTGGGTTTTTGACCAAATTCTGTGATGGAGGCATTGGAGGAAGAGTGACCCCAGCAACCAGACAGTGGATGACAAAGATGGCTTGGTACATTGGTTCCCACTCCCCCTCCTTTCTGTCTTCCAGAGCGACCCCTGTTAAGTCTCCCTGCTCACTGTAAAGAAGGACCCAACCAAGAAGAACCTTAGTCTGATTCAGACCCACTCCCTGCCCCGCCGTTTAATTAATAGTGTAATTGAGTTCTGCAACACTAGTTTGTCCCCATTTGGCGATTTTCCCAGACTGGGAGCCCACACAATGCAACTCCCAATAATCAAAACCCCAAACTCATAACTCGGGACAGTATCCCCATACAACGCTGCAAACTTAGTGTTACAAATATTCCAAAAATGAACACGCTAGCGATTTATTGTACACAAAAAATGTGCACACCAACAACACTTTCAGCGGCTTACTGTGCCAACCAAGTACACAGTAACCTAAGAGGATGCACCTCCCAAACACCACCCGTAAATAGGCTGCATGCTACCACAAACTTGATTAATAACAGCCCGAAGGCACGGTGCACAAAAGTGGTAAAATTACATCACCAAAACCACACATGCCAAACAGTCACTTTGATGAGCCCCCATATATGTTATGGCCACAACAAATACATATTCTTTCTCCCCACTGAGAGGGAAGAATGAAACAGAGGGGAGCGTGTAACATTATTGAAAGGATATTCCCAAAACAGGGCTGCTGGTGTAATATTTTAGTTTTATCCACTACAGTGCTTCTGTGTGCTTACTGTTTGAAGTTCATGCGCAGTGAACAGCTCTGAAATATATTCTGGAGCAGGAGGACCTCCCAGGTCAAGGGTGGTGCAGACTTTCTTAACTCTACAATTTTAAATAGTAATATTCTAAAATGCAGAACTTATAAACATAATACTACACTGTCATCTTGTTAATAGTGTTGCTCTGACCTAACTACTTACTTCATACTTGGATTGTATTTAAAAGCAAACAAAATGGCCTGTTGCGCTCCCCTTTACACCAGCATCATCATACATCAGCAAAGTGATCCCATTTAGGCCAATCCTCTGGAGTGGCCACACATAATGCTTTATTGAGTATGTGCTATCAGTGAAATATGTGTCCTGTGACATAGTATTGCTCAATTCTCAGTGGAGTCTGAAATCCGCAGCACTACCTTGTGGTAATCTCTTAGTGACTATGTCTGTGTCAAACTTACCTCTCTCATTTACTCTGTCTTGGAACATTTATCAAGTTGATATTCTATTCCACTTTTCTTCTATCACTAGTGGCATTACGGCCATCAAATTAATCTCGGGTTCTTCGGGTCAAGCAGTCATTCGGTCCTGAGGTTTTTCATGATAAAATGATGGGCTTGGCAGCACCCAACGGTTCATGAGGATTGTAATAATAGCTGTCTGTTAGCGTAAAAGCCCAAAGCCTTGATCGGGAAAGAAGGAAGGTTGCAAGATGTCCCAGAGTAAGATAAATATTTGATAGAGCTCTTAATGAAAGGCTTAACAAGCTGAATTATTGAGAGGACAAGTCTCAAGTGAACTGCACCCAAAGATAAACGGGTCTGTGGTTAATAATTAAGTCTTTAGCATTTGGCTCCCAAACATAAATAAATAAATAAATGAAGCCCTCATCAAGCTAACAAGTTGGCTGACCTCCTGACCCCTCCCAGACAGCTCCACTGGGCACTGAAATATCTGCTCGCTGTCAGGTATCGATTCACAGTGAAACTATGACAGATTGAGCCATAAATTAGCAATTTTTTTAAAAGCTTGAACTTAAAGGAAAAAGTCAACACACATTGCTGTCACCATAGGTCAGATTTCATGATGTGAGATATGGTGTCAGGGATCTAAGTAGGGATGTGCCGATATCCCTTTTTCACTGCCTGTACAAATCTTTAAGTATCAGCCGATATCTAGTACCGAGCCCATCCATTACTTTAGCTGAACATTGCAGACATAGACCATTAGTTTGGGGTTCGTGAGAGAAATAATTGAGATAGAATCAGGTTTTGCTCCCCCATCGTTATAGAAATACACGATTCCATGTGCCAAAATGCGGTAAATGAAGCCATTTTGCTATTATTCATTACATTTTACTCATGGCATTTGAGTAAAATGGTATTGGTATTTGATTTAGGTAAGGTTTGGGTCTTGGGTAAGTCTCCAATTCTGATACTCTATTTTAGCCTGTTACCAGCCTGATGTCTATCAGTATCAGTGTATCCATACATGTAATCAATGATATTATAACAATGGTCCAAATATTTGCTACATGGTAAATAAGAGTCTATGACTTTGTCAACTTGCCCCGCAAACGGTTAAAATCCACCGTCTGGTAAGGCAGTTGCTCTACTTCATTCATAGCCACACTCATGTCTGAATATTCAGCATGGAAATCCCATACTAATGTCTGCTGAGGTGATTATGATTCAGAAACACACTTTATCTAAGGGCCCTCTGAACGATGTCAGCTTAATCAATAACACCATTACCTTTTTATTAACTGCATCTGGCAAGTTTATTTGGCTAACACTTTTATAATTTCTTGCAATAAAATCAAGCAAACGGTTCTGAATGTCAAGGGATGCACCTGTCCCTCCATTAATCTGCTGTAGCATTGCTCTGGCCTCCGTTAAAACATTCTGGGTCTGAATATGTTGTCTGGTAATATCTGCCATCTTGTTTCTTTTCTTTTCCCCCCTATTTACAAATCATTTACAAACTGCGGTGCAGGAAACTCTCTCGTAAAGTGTGCACTTTTATACAGCCCCTAAAACATAGTTACATCCCAACTTCTCACTTCTTATACCGTTTTTGATATACATAGGATCCCTCGCCTCCGCTGCCGCCAAAAAAAAAACACAAAAAAAACCCTAAAAGTTTTCATCAAGTGATTTCTTAGGAATGTATGTCAGAGGAAGAACACAATCCACTTTGATCACAACATCTGTGCTGTGTTACTTCTGGTCCTTGTTAATTCCTGAAGACGGCAGAATATGTTTTCTAAGCGTTTAACCGGGACAGCACATTCTTCTTGTTTATCCACCATGGTTTCCCACTGGCGTGAAAGGACTGAGAGTTAATTTTTAATTTCATCCTTTGAAACACATCAGTGAAGTGGGTCTCCTAATTAACCCCACTGCCTATACAGATTGAGGCTAGAGACGGCCTGAAACAAAACTCTCCACAGTGTTGTCTGTTTTATTAAGACCTAGTTCCATAGCCTAAAATCTAGCCGGTGCTGCTGATTCGCTTCGCTTCAAGTGAGTTTTCCTAAGAGTAGGAATTGTCTGTTTTATTAAGACCTAATTCCATAGCCTAAAATCTAGCCGGTGCTGCTCATTCGCTTCGCTTCAAGTGAGTTTCCTAAGAGTAGGAAAGTACATCATGTGCCGTAAACATCCTCGAGAAAGAGACCAAACATTGACACCAATTTGCTCTCTCGGTCTTGCATTAGAAGAATGAAGACAAAAGAAAAAACACCCATGATACATTACATTTAGGCTTAAGTGATTATAGTGAATGATGTATACAA
The DNA here is from genome assembly GCF_029633865.1 of Lampris incognitus. Lineage (NCBI taxonomy): Eukaryota > Metazoa > Chordata > Actinopteri > Lampriformes > Lampridae > Lampris > Lampris incognitus. The sequence continues at coordinate 41,988,539 of NC_079212.1, forward strand.
CATTAGTTTGTCAAACCTTTCCCTTTTTCCACCATACTTTTGTGGCTTTTGCACACACCCCTCCCCCCAGCACTGTGCAATGTTTTTTCCATCTTTCTCCATATCTTTGTCTACAAAGTGTGTCCTCCCTCATGTCTGACAGCTAAAATAACAGGTTTGAAGATGACTGTACCCGTGCAGCATAGATGAAAACAAAAGCCCCGCAGCCCATAATCCTTGAGTCGAAGACAGTGCCATCCATTATCTTGTTACCTCTTGTTAAGGAGTTGAATTGAGTGAGAGGAGCTATACAATAATCATGTTGCCAGATTCTATTAATTTCGTGTTTCAGTGAGCATGATGCAAACAGCCCATTGTCCTCACCAGAGCAGCAGCCAGATTTGTTCTGAAACTGTTAAAGCCACATGTCAGCATGATATTCTGTCATTGTTGTCAAGTCACTGGGGGAAAAGACATTTCTTCAAACGCTCCTTTGAATCCTATTTTTAAAAATGTTCACTTTCACAAGTGCTGCACGAAACAGGAGGATATGGGGGGCAATATCTTTGTCACATTCTTCTGTTTCTTCTGCTTGGAATAACGGATGCTACGCTAAAGGACTTAATGTAAAAAATAAAAATAGTAAGCGGATATAGATCAAGAACATGACTTGATTTTTAAATGGAAGAGTGTGAATTGAATATACAATTGTGGTGGACCAGCCATGTAATGTAATATAAGCAACAATAATATCCCCAATTCTGCCAGGTTCAACTTGTAAATTTCAAAAGTTATCAATCAGTGTGAGACTTTGTTTAACGTGGGTAGATTGGTGCACAGACAGCCACAACATGGTCCTTGACAGATCTGGGTCAGGATCCAGTGAAAATTTGTAAAGTATGCTTTTTTTTTTTAATTTATTTCCCCACAGCCCAAAGACATGTAGGTCAGATGAATCGACTATACTAAATTGTCCCTGGGTGTGAATGTGTCGGCTCTGTGATGGGCTGGCAGTCTGTCCAGGGTGTCTCCCTGCTTGCTGTACAATGACTGCTGGGATAGGCTCCAGCATCCCGTGACCCTAAGTAGGATAAGCGGTTTGGATAGTGGATGGATTGATGGAATTTTAAGGACATGGAGCAACCATGAACTGATTTTTGAGGTCGTCCCCCACCACAGTGAGGGCTTCATTTTTTATTAATAGGAAACACTTTTTTTAAAATAATCTTTGTGTTACTTAGGTGTTTTCTAATGGAATCAAGCAACAAAACAAAGGTCTATACATGATATATATGAAAAGAAGTGTACAACCACAGGCGCCAGTTAAAAATTTATCAGTTGAACAGCTGGAACACAAGGCTTAATGTTTACAGAAACCCTCTCAGTTCAAACAAACCGAGAAGATCACAGTTGATTTTGAAAGTAGAATTTGAATGTGATTCTGTATGTTTTTTGGGGAAAGGAGCATATTGTAATGACCACACATGGCTAGACTCGCTATCCCTTGGCTAACAGATCAGACCCTTTAGTTGACTGGGTAGCGCAGTCGCCCATGGTCCGGGCTACTGGGGTAGGAGTCCCAGCTGCCCCCCTGAATCCACTACATTGGTGTCAGAAGTGGGATGGTGAGACCATGAGACCATTAGAAGCATGTGCGCCCAGAGGCGTGAGGGAGCTGATATACTGAAGCACGGGGACACACTTCCCAAAGGAAGGGGGGTAGTGTAATGACCACAGATGACTAGACTCACTAACCAGTCAACTAAAGGGTCTGACCTGTTAGCCAAGGGCTAGTGGGTCTAGTCATCCGTAGTTGTTACAATATGCTCATTTGCCCACAAAACGTATAGAATCACATTCAAGTTCTACTTTCAAAATCAACTGTGATCTGTTCTGTGTGTTTGAATTGAGAGGGTTTCTGTAAACATCAAGCCTTGTGTTCCAGTCATTCAACTGATAATTTTCAACTGGTGCCTGTGGCAAAGATTTTCTGTCTCTTAATCCATTGACTGATGAGTTAATGGTAGCCCTCAGGAATGTTCTGTATGGTACATCAAAGAATTGGTGCAACGCGGCTCTTGTAAGTACACATTCCTGGACAGATTTCCAGTTCAATTTCTTCTCTGGTTTCCTGTCAGAAGATTATGAAAATGATTTGGCAGAAAGAGTGCAAATACGAGTTCAAGGTGAAGATGAGATGATCAGGAACTTTGCTTACATGTACCGTTCTTTGTACTTCCAATGGAAACCAGCTATTACAGAAGAAGCTGTCATAAAACTCATTCTCAGTAACATTAATCCTTGTATGGCCAGCCAACTGCAAAGTAGGGTGAACACACTGGAGGAGCTGGTCAGTTTCGGACAACAGCTGGAGAAAGACAAACTAAGCCAAGCACATTATGAACAGCAGCAAAAACAACTAAGCAAACAAACTTGCATAACTTCAGTGATTTATTATTTTGTGGGATTTCTGATTTCCTATTTTTGTTATTTGATATTCTATATAGTTTAAAGGCTGAGAGAGATGGGGCATATGCATTTGAAGGTACATGATACTTTTTCCTGTGATGGCCTGGCGGCCTGTCCAGGGTGTCTCCCTGCCTGCTGCCCAATGACTGCTGGGATAGGCTCCAGCATCCCCATGACCCTGAGAGCAGGATAAGTGGTTTGGATAATGGATGGATGGTACTTTTTATATGTATATGACAATAAAGTGAAACTTGAAGGAAAAGACAAAGGAGAAACAACTCAAACACGCTCTCAGCCATCACACCCCTTGGCCTCAATACAACCCAGCATTTCTTCCTGGAGGTGCAAAGGTAGCCATCCTCCTTACGAACATCCAAATTTTAACCAGTAGAAAAACACAAACCTCCCACCACAGCACAGAGCCAGCCACAACTGTCATGGAGTGCGGAGACAAGTCAACCCTCTGCAAGTGCTCTTGGTTCAACAGAGAATCTGTCAACGGCATCTCTTCGCTTCCAGTTCTTCTGGCCTGCTTATGGACACAATGCCACCTCTGCCTTTGGCAGTCCACTACCACAGCAGTTGAAGGTGTCACACACTATCTGTTCCTGGAAAGGAACTGCCATCTTGGATACTGGTTCTTAGTTAATGAGCAACTATGGAGTAGCATCAAACCACCAGAAGCCAAACTTAACCCGTGCACAGGCATCCCCCTTATACCTGGCAAATGGGAAACTGGAGCACCCTCTTGGATGGACTGATGGGGGGGGGGTATGCCTGCATGGAAAGACATGGTCGTGCTGTCTCCTCAAGCACTAGCATTCTTGGTAGTGCTGTGATTGGACTTTGTATTTTTCAGTAGGATACAAATTGATGTTGCAGGCGGCTCTTACTGGTTTTGTGGAGAGACGGGGAGGTTCATTTTCCAAACCAATCAATCCAGTGCACCAGGAGGGGGAGAGCCTAGCAACCATGTTGCTCTCTTCCTGGCAAATGTGCGTTGAGCCATACAACTCCCCTTACCAGAAATATCAGACCTCTTGGAAAAGGCAAATCAAGACTCACATCTGGAAGGAGAAATGATATAGAGGCTTTTAGAGATGCTGCAATACAACAATGATGTCTGTATCACCAAAGTAGGAAACAATGGTTTGCATAAACACCAAATATTCTAACTGATTATATGCCAATAAAACAGAAACCATACCATCTGTCTTCACCGAAGCAAAAGGTGTTAAAAAAGCTTCTGGATGAAATGGTGGAAAATAATGTGATAGAACCTTCATCTATGGCATGGACTTTTCCAGTGGTAAAGACTGATGCTTATCCCATCCCTACCATCCAGGAAATCCTTGAGTCCCTTTCTGGAGACACGGTGTTTCTCAGCTTTAGATCTTACTGGAAAGCAGAGATGGATCCGGATTCCCAAGCCAAGACTTCTTTCATATGTCAATACAGCCTATACCAGTTCAAAGTAACCCCTTTAGCTTGAAAAATGCCCTTGCCACCATCCAAAGGCTCATGGATATGGTCTTCAGAGAACTCAAGGAATGCACTTGCTTTGTGTACTTGGATGACATTATCATCTATTCTGACTCCTGGTACCAACATTTCAGGGCTGTCCAAGCCATCATGGGCAAACTCAGGCAGACAGGCCTCACTATAAATGAGAAGAAAATTAAATTCTTCCATACCTCCCTCGGACATGTTGTATCTTCAGATGAGGTTCAGGTAGACCCAGAGAAAGCACAGGCTGTCCAAAACTTCCCAGTGCCCACCAACAGAAAGTCTCTTGAGCAGTTCCATGGCATGGCTGGATGGTACCATCGGTTTATGCCAAATTTTTCACAAATTGCAGAGCCTCTCAATGCTCTGAAAAGTTATGTTCATCACCTGAATGCCAAACAGCTTTCAATACTCTTCAAGAGCACTTGATTTATCCTCTTGTCTTGGGACATCCAAACTTCAATCTCCCGTTCCTTGTTTACACAAATGCCAGTGAGCAAGGTGTTGGTGCCATACTAGTTCAACGAACAGAACTAGGTAATGAAGAAATTCTGGTTTATGGCAGCCGTAGTCTCAACCTAGCTGAAAAAAACAACTCCGCTATGGAACTTGAATGTCTGACTGTGGTTTGGGCTGTGGAGAAGTAGCATTTCTCAATGCCAGGAAGATGCCCAAACAGTGCACCAGCCGATCAAAGGGAGGACAAGGACAACAGCTGCCTAAGCGTAAACCAATGGTGATTCTGTATGTGGCAGGAGTATCGGAACAGTTGAGATGCGTATTTTCCAAACATCATGTCAGTTGCTTTCAAACCCCAAAACGCGCTGCATCAGAAATTGGTCCACCTCAAGGATCGGGTCCCCTGGCACAAACAGAGCAATGTTAAGTGCCGGGAGGATTGCCATGACTTGTACATCGGGGAAACCAAGCAGACACTGGCCAAGAGGATGGCACAACACGGAACAGCTAACGCATCAGGCTAGGACTCCGCATTCTACACCCATCTACAGGCCAGTGGGCACCCTTTCAAGGATGAGGATGTGAACATACTTGATAGGGCGGAACGGGGAGTCAAAGAGGCCATCTATGTGAAGAGGGAATGACCATCTCTGAACCAAGGTGGAGGGGGGGTGAGAGTACATCTGTCATCATCTTACAATACTATGATTGCAACCATTCCCAAATCCTCTGTCAATAGTACACATTGCCATTGAAACTATAGTTAATGCTCACAGAAATTTGCATATGAAACCGATCATGTTTGGTCATTTTGCCACTGTATTCTTTATAAAGGGTGGGGATACCTGCCGTCAGATGAGACAGAAGAGGTCACTTAGATGAATGATGAAAGGTTTTTCTCAATAAATGTTGCATCCAGATGAACTGATTCAACTTTGTTATTTTCTTACCTGAATTATTGAGCATGCATAAAGAAATTCTGTACACAGCAATTGGAGCAATGACCATGGTGCAATGTGAGCTGGAAAACATGAGATAAGGAGGAGAAAAACATAACTGCCCTATAAGAGAGACTATACTGTACTGATCGGCGTGCACTTAAGTAGCTATGCTTTGTGAGTCTGTTCATGAACATATTAAAAAGTGTGACAATACTGTAAGAGATTTTTGTCTCGCTCCTCATTTAATGTCTGAGTGGAATTAAATAATTGCCACAGCATTTGGACAACCAAAAAGTGATGATTCGAGCTACATGTAGAATGAAGAAGAGCATGTCGCTTGAAACGTCACTTTTGCAGCAGAGGAACTACCACCCACTCAGGATCAACAGAGCCCAGGTGGAGAGGGTGGACAACTAAAACTACCTCAGTGTCCACATCACACAAGACCTGTCATGGTCCTACCACATTAACACCATGGTGAAGAAAGCCTGTCAGCATCTCTACCACCTCAGACACCTGAGAGACTTTAAGCTTCCCCTCAGGGTGCTTAGGAACTTTTACACATGCATCCTGTCTGGGGGCATCACCACCTGTATGGGGAGTAGCACCAAACATGACTACTTGGCTCATAGGAGGGTAGTCTGCTCAGCTGAGTGAACCATCAGAAACACTTTCCCTAATCTGTTTTTTTTTTATTCCAAGTTGGTTTGCACTATATGGACAATTCTGTGTGTAGTACATGTGTATAAAGTCTATTTTTACTCTTATTTCATTTATGTAGATTGTAACTTACAACTTTTATTTAGGGCATATGTCTCAAATTTTTATTACTCTGAAATTTTTGTTTTTATTCACTAATCTGAGCCGGAAGAGGTACCTAAGGCATTTCACCGTGCGTTGTACTGTGTATGATTGCGTCCGTGACAAATAAAAATTGAATCTAAATTTGAATATTCCCAAACGCAGTTCAGTTAACTCGCAAACAAAAATCCACAAACCTCCAAAGCTTTAGTCAAAAAGGAAATTGGCAAAAAAGGACAAATGGTCACGGGCTTTCGCCAGCCTACGGTTAGAGTGGTGAGTGATTATTAAGCTGTTGAGTCTCTGGAGATGTTTAGGTTGTTTAGATAGATCCTCAACAGATTCCTTGGGATAATTATTTGCCAGGTTCACGGGGACACGCATGTGAATTTGGAGCAAATGCGGAGTTAACACTGCGCAAAGGCCTGGGTAGGCTGATGTAGTGGAGGTCTAACTTCTCCCTGCTCTTTACTCACCGGCGTCAGTCACCATACTAATTTGTGCGACTCATAATGAAGGAACTTACGGGGCCGGTCTTTCCCGAAAGTGGGTAAATCAGAGCGGTATCACCGGTTGACAGGACTGTTGGGTGGGTGGAGGTGATTGAAATTAGATGCGTTTACATTGCAACTCCTGACAGTGTGTCACATTGATTGATGCAGCTGAAATTCATTGTAATGCATTCTGGCACATCACTTAAATTCTGAATTGCTCTTGGCTGGTTTAATTAACTTTTGATTTATTCGCCTTTTAAGCCATGGTACGTTTGAAATTCATCTCCTGTATAAATCTGGGATGGTAACCTTCAGAGTCTCGAATTATTGTTGGTATCCTTGCAGTTGCATTGTAATTTATATGGTGATAGTATAATGCCTAAGAAGGTAATTTCATTATACCATCGCTGAACAAAAACTTTAAAGGAAAAAAAAAATTGTCTGTGTTTACTTGTCTTTGTATTTTGGTGCATACCTTTCAGTGAAAGTCAATGACTGAATTATTGTTTCTCTTGCAGAACACGATTTTACCTTGCAGTTTTATTTTGAAGATGGTGGAAATGACTTTTGAAAAGTTTAGCGGAACAAATAATGTGAAGGTAAACTTTATGGCTGGGCATTACACAAGTGTGTTATTGTAAATGTACATGAATCTGTCTTGACTTTAGTACTGGAGATTATGGGTGCCAACAAAATGAGTGGGTGGGTGCTCAACCAAAAGAAAAGAAATAAAAGGATATAGCTTGCATTTTTCCAATTTTCCCCCCCAGACAAAAATAAAATAAAAAACTTTAATACTATTTTGAAGATAAAATTGGAATAGACGACCTTTCGGCAGACCAAAACTCTAGACCAGGGATCCCCAATTAGTTTTCCCCAAGGGCCAAATCATGTCATGCATTCCAAGCCAAGGGCCCCAAAGCATCTGGTTTTTTTTCTTTTTTCTTCAATGTGCCAGTAAAAGTTGTTTTATGTGCACATGTTGCTGCTATTATGATTATTATTATTATTAGTAGTAGTAGTTTAGGCTTGGGATGCTCAAAGCCCATGTTGAGGCTCACACAAGAAAAAAAAGAGTGCACTCTTGAAACAAAATAAGTCCAAAACCAACCATTTCATTATGAGCAAATGGACAAAAATAAATGGATTTTCATTCACCAATCAGTGAGAGAAGTAAGGGCGATGGGATGAGGCAATCCTTCTGATGTCGATTCTGTTGTGGCAATCCTGAGGTGCTCACCAAGATGGGTACTGGAGAGTCTGTTTCTTCCCTGGTTCTTCATAGCGTTCATTTAAGAAAACAATGACTCACATATGTGGAAGAGGAAATTGTGAGTAGGAGCACTGCAATAGCTCTCATGTTTTTGAATCGAGCTTGGGGAACCACATTGATCCAAGTCAGTAACCCCAACGTCCTTGTGTTGTGCTTTGAGCAAATCAGATTTCCCCATCTCCAAGACCTCCATCTGAAGAGTTGCCTCATCTATGGAAGGTACCAGCCTTTTGGCCTCTGCAGTACACTAGCTGCCAGCCAAAACCGAGAACAGCTGTCTCAGGAAGAGGAGGATGTCACCTGCGAGTTTAGGGGAGCTTTCAAATCATTCCTTGAAGTTTTCTGTCAGGCTTGTCATGAAATCCTTCATCGCTGGATCCTCCCACATCTGGTTTTTCTCAGTGTACCCGCAGACATGGAAAGTGCAAATTTTCTCCCTTGAATGTCTCTCTTTAAAAGGTTCAGATTTGAATGGAAAGCTTCAACCACCTCCTACATGTCCACAACTGTGTGATTCTTAGCTTTGTAAGTGCAGATTGAGGCAATTTAGATGAGACATACTGTCCCACAAAAAAGAACATACTATCACCTTATCATCACTAAACAACCTCTGATATTCGTTGGCTTTTTGGCTGCGCAGTCTGGATAAAAATGACACAAGCTCATCGCGTAGGTTGCACACCCTCTACAACATACCACCTTTGCTCAGCCAGCAATGTCATTATGCAGCAAAAGATCATTGTGTTCTGCTGACATTTCCTCCAGCTGTACTTTGAAAAGGCGATGTTGCAGACTAGAACTCTCACCAACAAGTTGGGCAAGCACAGTGGTTAGCGCTGTCGCCTCACAGCAAGAAGGTCCTGGGTCTGAACCCAGGTCGTCCTCTGTGTGGAGTTTGCATTTTCTGCCCATGTCTGCAGTGGGTTATCTCCTGATGCTCCGGTTTCCCCCACCATCAAAAAGACATGCATGTTAGGGCTTATACTCCTGTCTGTGCCCCTGACCGAGGCATGGCAAGATGAATTGGAGTTGGTCCCCGGATGCTCCTAGTTACACAGCTAGGATGGGTTAAATGCAGAGAAGAATTTCCCCACGGGGATTAATAAAGTATATCAAAATCAAAAAAATAAAAATAAAAAATTATTTACCAGTCTTGTCACAGTATCCATCGACTCTTTCATTTCCCCACACAGTTTAGCGCACAACACTGATTCGTGAATACCAAGCCCTTGTATTGTCCTTCTATTGACGTTTGCCCAATCAATGACAATGGAGGCAATTTTGCTCACATCCAAGCCATTCTTCTCAAAGAACTGTTAATTCATTAAAGATGATTTCCCCAGTGGTTTGCTTCCCCACAGCAAACAAAGCAGCTCTTCGAATCAGAAAATCTCATGAACACAGGTACCTGTTCCGACCGACCTGAGGAGGCGCTAGTGCGACGATCAGGACACACACCCACATCCGGCTTCCCACTCTCAGATATGGCCAATTGTGTCTGTAGGGATGCCCGACCAAGCCGGAGGTAACACGGGGATTCGAACCGCCGATCCCCGTGTTGGAAGGCAAGGGAATAGACCGTCACGCCACCTGGACTGCTAGAATGGTGATTTGTTGCCTGTAAAACTGAAATGGCATTGTTTAGTACCACAGCCATGTGTCAGCATCACACAAGAAAACGTCATGGAGATGCACAAGAGACAAAAGCGTTGTATGTTTAGCCACCATGTTATTATTATTACTATTATTGTTGTAGTTGGAGCTTTCAATTAACAACAGAATAACGGTTAGTTAGCCTACTACTGTGAACCCTGAGGACTTCTACAGCGGATAGTGTTTAGCCATTAGTTACGGCTAATATTCACTCGGAAATGGGTTAACTTAAATGTAAATGTTCAATTGTATGTGTTGGGGGGAGGATTTGGCTTAAAAATATCGCTAAAATAATCATTAGATGAATTAATTCCTTAAAAGCTGACAGCTGCTCTAATTTATATTTGTGTATCGTGATGGTAAGGTGGTTGATGGCTCAGATAACGTGTTTCAGTGGAGGTAGATCACCGGCTGGACTGACTCCAGAGGAGAAAGACTATAATGCACCTTACGCGGCGGCATTGGTATCGAGTTTTATTTAACCGTGCCTCATTTGAAGCATGCACTTTTCACCACCGACTCTGTGCTCTTTGTGTTGAACAGTGAACATAAATAATGTCAGATGTTGGCGGAACAAAAGTCCTTCACAACCCCATGCAAAATGGGCAGGATGGGGAGCTGGGCAACCAAAAACACTTCACATGAATAAACCAACAAAGCAGCTGCTCCCACTTCACAGCTGACTGCAGACCACGTCGCATATTTTTTTGCGGAGCAATTTATATTTCGTCAAAGATGACTACACAATTGGATGATTACACACTGCTCTGCCTAGCGACCACATCGTCGTAGGTCAACACCCGTCAATGCAGTTCTGTAATTGGTCGATAGCATGAATTCGCATGTCAAAGTTCACCAAAGCTGAACTCAACGTGAAGGGATCGAGGAGAATTTATCATTACAAATCCGTTGACGTTAAATTGAATTCGCCACAAAATCTCGTGTTCCCCCCCTGCTGGTGTGACCGAAGCTTAACCTCTCGTCTGAAGCGCTACGTCACAGGCGACAAGAGTGCCCCTCGCTATTTACAGGTGCGGGTTAAGTAAGCGTCTGAATCAAGACAAAACAAATAACCATTCTCCAACTATCACCCCCAGGCCTCCACCCCATTCACGCGCCAGACAGCATTCTGTACACGTTTCCTCAGCGAGTGGATGGAAATACCAATTCCCTCAATTTACACTGAGTGGGAAGAAGGCAGAGAGGACAGCTGTGTGAAAGTGACAGTTGTGGTTATTCATCTACTGCCAGTGGCCAATGCAAAAATATCTATCATCAGGAATGAAGCGCAGAGGCAGAACCCATCCATACTTTGTTGTTGACATGTGGACCCAGGCAGGAGGCGGCACTTATCAAGCGAGTACACACATGCTGTTTCTCCAGTTCATACGAGAATGTAAAGAACTTTTTGTTTGTTTAGAGTGGGTAGATATTCGTATAACAACTGGCACTAAGGTCTGCAAGGCCCCGTTTACACCTGGAATTAGAATGTGGTCTGTATCCGGATGATGAGGATCCCATGCTTTGCATCAATATTTATTATCTGTAGGCGTTGTAGTTCTTGACTGCATTGTGTACTCCTTGTTAATCACAAGGTGTACAGTTTTTTGTGCGTGCTAAGAAAACGAAACAAGTGTATAGGAAAAGGGCAAGTCTATCCATTTTCATCGGAACCAATGGTCCAACAGAACAATATCAAAAGTTGTCCTTGAAAGGGGTCATTTTAACGTCTTAGAGGCGTCAGAAACGGCAAGTCATTCTTCCGCAGTCATATTTGTAATTGCTGTGAATGTCATTACAGCAAGTTATTCTTGGTGGTGCAAGCGGTTCAAGGCAAAAATGGGTGATTCTGAGTAAATGAGATGCAGTATGTTTAACGACAGGCTGCAGGGGTGATGTTTTTAGCTCTTGGGTGTTGCTGCCTCACCAGTGTGAGCACGTTGTGCGGACTGCATTTACACCTGGTTTTACTTCTGGCAGAGAGCCGATCACAGTGCGAGCCACACTATCGCCAGAGGTGGTCCGGCAGATCTGATCAGAGTGCGTACTGCTTTACATCTGCCAGCTGCACAAGCTGCATATCAATGCAAGATGTAAATGTCCAGATGCATATCTGGATGCAAATGACAGTAATGCCAGGTGTAAGTTGAGTCCAAGTTCTTAAGTAATTGCAAGTATTTACATGGCTCTCCCTCTCGTAGCTGCACTACACGTTCATTGTAAAGCTGCCTGCAAAGTATCTTTATAAAGGCTGATATGGGCTCCCATTTTATGGGAGAAGCTCATTTATATGCAGAAAAAAAAATCTTTAAAGTGAAAACGCAGGGAAACAATAGACTGAATTAGAAAATAATCGATTATGAGAGGATTACAATCTAGATGAGGAATATAATCCTACACTGTTGATTTTTAAGTGATAATGTAATCAGCTCACGTGTGATTTTATTTAATGAAAAAGAGTGACCCTTGGATTTAGAGTGATTTATGGGTTTTTGGTTTTTTGTTTGTTTTTTTTTGTCAGAATGGCTTCACAACAATCTATAATTATGCTCTTTACTTTTGTTTACACATTTCACCATTCATTCATTCATCCATCCATTATCCGAACCGCTTATCCTGCTCTCAGGGTCGCGGGGATGCTGGAGCCTATCCCAGCAGTCATTGGGCAGCAGGCGGGGAGACACCCTGGACAGGCCACCAGGCCATCACACAGGGCGGCGCAGTGGTTAGCGCAGTTGCCTCACAGCAAGAAGGTCCTGGGTTTGAGCCTCGGGGTAGTCCAATCTTGGAGGTCATCCCGGGTTGTCCTCTGTGTGGAGTTTGCATGTTCTCCCCGTGTCTGCGTGGGTTTTCTCCAGGGGCTCCAGTTTCCTCCCACAGTCCAAAGACATGTAGGTCAGGTGAATCAGCCGTACTAAACTGTCCCTAGGTATGAATGTGTGTGGGTGTGTACATTTCACGAGTCGATGTAAAAATGTGTTATATTAGTGTAAACATTTTTATTATTATCGTCCTCATCGTTAGGACTAAAGGCTTTGTGAGTGTTTGTCACATGGAAGATTTCACGACCAATCAAATGGAAGCTCACACTGTACAGCATACCGTGTTATCTACAGTATATGTTACAAATGACTGGCCAGAATACTTCCGGCACCAGACATGCCACATTAGATTTTTGTTCCATTTTACAAACCTTGGTCTAATGTGAATTATTTTAGCGTTGCTGACTGTTTTGTCATCAGCTGTCTCATTACATTTGCGTCCAACTTTTCCCATGTCTGTGGATAACTTGTTGTTTCCCCATGCGGGGGATAAATGTCTCTATATAGCTTCAGGTTCTGGACTAAGCGATGACCTCTGATCCATTATTTGTACTTCTCAGAGTTTGCCATTTTTTTAAACACTGTGTTTATAAGTTGGCAGACTTCGTCTCCTGCCTCCCCATCTCCGAGAGCGATGAAAGAAGACGTTTGATCTTCCGCTACTGTAGGCTTGTTGTAGCGAGTCATAAGGATGGTACGCTGTTGTGCCTCAGGTGTGCCTAGTGTCCATAGCCTCAGCACAGCGAGATTGGATGCCTTGGCCCTGGGCAGCAGGCCAAGCACCACCAAACACAGGACAAATCCAGAGCCAACAATCCCCCCCTCCAGAGCTGGGGGTCAGCGGAGGCCATCTCCCTTACAGAGAGAAAATGATCAGATGTGTGTGGACAAGCACAAAGTTCACAAAACAACAGGCCTTCCCTGACTGGAATAAAATTCATTGTTTAATATCATGAAAAAGGGCCTTTTTTTTGCAGGTTAACATACAGCTTGTGTACTGCTAAAGGCTGCACGAACAAGTAATGTTTATATATACTGTACACGCTTAAAAAGTCGTAATGACACACTAATGCACTCGTATTGCACGACCAGTCTTCCCTACATCCACTCTAGTATACGCATAATTCGCTGTTCGACCACCTGAAAGTTGACAAATACATCTGCGGCGCATTAGCCCTCGATGATAGCCCACTGTTGTTACTTTGCACCCGCCAGACAAGACCGAGAAAAGCTTTTATTTCGGCACTTTTCATTGCTCTGTTTGTGCTTTGACACTTATTGTACAATCGGTAATAAAGGCTGAAGCCTGTTTTCCAACCACGGGGGCCGAGGTAATTTTAACGCCCTCTCCCCTTGACAGTACATGGGGGGAGAAAGAGTAATCACATTTGACAGCACTTTTTTTTTTCCTGGCTTGCTTTAATGCTGTTCTACATGAGAATAATTTCAGAACAATTGGATTTGCTCTGTCTCATACACTCCCTCGGCCTTCCAAAACAAGAATTTTCACTTCTCTGCCTTATAGCGGGACACACTCTTCTCTTCAACAGCTATTTAGGCAATGACATGTGCTAAAAATAGCATCCAGGAAAGGGAGAAAAGAGGGGGGTAGAGGGCATCTTGCCATACGGCACAATAACGAGCTGTGTTAAGTCGTTAAAGATATTTGTGTAATTAATGCAGCATATGGTTACACACCTGCTTTAGAGACTTGGTGGTGTTTCAAGGTGGGACCGGTGTTGCATGCCCTCTGTACAGTTTTACACAATATCTCCTTAATAAGGATGGTACAGTAAGGGCCAGTATTGGGTACTAGCTTAGCTTTAGTTAAAAAAATGGTACATCTTAGATTCACATTGGCCTCTATTCTAGAGTAATTAAAGTAAAAACATTTTTTTACGAAGTCGAGCCATTATCCAGTTAATATACAAGGCACACTTCTGACTGGTAAACGGTAAAAGAGCTTTTGATATGTTATCATATAACAAGTAAAAAATGTGCTGTGAGAACAGCAATGGCAGAAATCTGTAGTTTTATTCTTACCGTATACCATCTCCACAGAACGATGTGTTTTTTTCTCCTTTTGCTCCCCAATTGTACCCAGCCAATTACCCCACTCTGCCGAGCCTTTCTGGTCGCTGCTCCACCCGCTCTGTTGATCCAGGGAGGGGAGGGCTGCAGACTACCACATACCTCCTCTGATACATGTGGAGTCGCCAGCCGCTTCTTTTCACCTGACGGTGAGGGGTTTCACCAGGGGGCTGTAGCGTGTGGGAGGATCATGCTGCCGACCGACCCGAGGTGGTACTAGTGCAGCGATCAGGACACATACCCACATCCGACTTCCTATCCATAGACACAGCCAACGGTGTCTGTAGGGACGCCCAACTAAGCCAGAGGCAACAAGGGGACTCGAACCGGGATCCCCTGTGTTGGTAGGCATCGGAATAGACTGCTACGTTATCCGGACGCCCTCCACAGAGTGATATTGAAGCCAGTCGTAGATGCTTACGACTGGATCTGAGATATCAGTGTTTACAGTGCTCGTTTCGTACTAGGTATGTTTTTTTTGTTGCTGACAACTAAACTTAAAAAATAACATAAAACATATAAAATATATTGTGACTGAATCCTGACTATGTCCCTTCTTTGTTAGTCAATGTCAAACTTAATTTGAAAATATATAGCACTTTCAAAAAAAATACCAAGTGTCAGTCAAAGTCATAAGTATTATGACAATGACTCTGTTGACAATGGAGTTACAAAAAAACCCAAAAAACAATATGGAAGCCCACAGCAATGAACTGGAAAACAATACACTGTATCATAGAAACTAGAAAGTAAGTCACCAGATAAAGCTGATCACACTCAAAAGCTCAGGAGTAAAACTGCTTTTTGAGCAGCGATTCAAATGAGCCCTCTGATGGGGCAGATCAAATTGAAGGCGCAGTTTGTTCCACAGTCAGCGGCAGCAGCTGTAAAAGTGTACTCACCCCTGAGCCTCAGCTTTGAAAGGGGGACAGACAGGAGTCTTCAATCAGAGGATCCAAGGGACCAACAGGTAGTGTGGGGAGAGTTAAAGCCTCTGTAAAAATAAGGGGGCAGACTATTGAGGGCTTTAAAAACAACAGGATGTTTAACTCAATTCTAAAATGCACTGGGAGCCATGGCAGTGAGGTAATATCAGGGCTAATGTTGTCCCTATTCCTGGAGACAGTGAGGAGCCTTGCTGCAGTATTCTGATCTATCTTTAAGCACTGCAGGGATGACTGACTAATTCCAATATAAAAGGAGTTGCAAATGTCTAGCCTGGTGGAGACTAAGGCATGGATGACTATATTTAGGTCTGTAAATGAAGGAAAAAAATATTTTAGAGATGATACAAAGTTGAGGAAAAAAAGTTAATTTTGACCACTGCATTAACCTATGAAATTTGATGTCAGAACCAGAAATTATCCAAAGCTTCCTGGCTTAGGGTGAAGAGTTGGATCAGACTGTCAGGACTCAATTTACAGGATTGTGAGTGGCCAAAATAAGATTATTTCACTTTATACATACAAACCATCAATGGGAAGGACCTAGAAAAATCGACAGCTAAGGTCGCTTTGATTTGTTAAATTCAGCAGCCTCACTGCAAGTCCACTTATTTCCCCACCACTCAGCTATTGCCAAGTCTACTATCTCAGCTAACACACATGGACACCCAGGCTACTCTTTACATGGGGACCCACTTAAGCTGAACTTTGATAATTGGAATGCCCTGACAGCTTGAGGGTTAAAAGTCCTGCCAAAATGTATATTTTCATACCAAATCCAACCTTGAATAAGTCGACAACCCTCTTAGCTAGACCGCTGCCATCAGTCCAAAGCTGTATTTCAGTGCTGTTTATCTTGATTTAGTGATGCACAGGTTGACTCAAAGTTTGCAGTCAATCATAAGGAATGAATCCGTGACTTGTTCACGGCCGGCATGTGTCTGCAGTCAGAGAGTTATTTGTAAACCAGTAAAAATATGAGAAGACCATACTTAAAATGTCTGGAAAATGGACTGACTTAGAAATATGAGAGCTTTGTTCAGTCTGTAAAGAGGATTTCACTGATAGTCAGTGGTGTGGTACAGTGTATGGAACATCAAGAATGCCAAAATGATATATGAATGAATAAATTAATAATAATGTTAGTTATGACATAAAAGGCATCTTACACGAGCCAGGAATGAGACAGGAAGCACTGTCATGTTGTGTGAACAAACACTATCCAAAAATCTTAAAATCAAATGTTTTGCACATTATGAACTGACAATAGGAAAACCCAGCCACTGGAGATGCACAAGCCAGTGGATTCTTAGTGCCATTCCCAAGCCCAGATAAATGGGGAGGGTTGCATCAGGAAGGGCATCTGGCGTAAAACCTTTGCCAAATCAAATATGCAAATCATAAATCAGATATCCATACCGGCTGGGTCGAGGCCCAGGTTACCAACGCCTGCTACCAGTACTGTTGGCCAGCAGGGTGCCAGTGGAAACTGTGCTACTGTTGGGCAAAGGGGAAGGCATATCCAGATGCAGCTGGAGAGGAGGAAGGGTAGGGGTGTGGTGGTGAGAGTCAGAACTTTGAATGTTGGCTATATGATTGGTAAAGGGAAAGAGCTGGCTGATATGATGGAGAGAAGGAATGTAGATATACTGTGTGTGCAAGAGACCAGGTGGAAGGGGAGTAAGACCAAGAGCATTTGTGGTGGGTTCAAACTCTTCTACCGTGGTGTGGATAGGAGGAGAATTGGGGTAGGGGGTAATTCTGAAGGAAGATTATGTCAAAAGTGTGTAGGAGGTGAAGAGAGTGTCGGACAGAGTGATGAGTATGAAGCTGGAAATCAAAGGTGTAATGATAAATGTTATTAGTGCATATGCCCTGCGGTGAGATGGAAGAGAGAAGAATGCTGGAGTGAGTTGGATGAAGTGGTGGAGAGTGTACCCAAGGAGGAGAAATGGTGATTTCAGTGAGCTTCAATCGGCATGTTGATGAAGGGAACAGAGGTGATGAGGTGATGGTAGATACTATGTCAAGAGGAAAGTGGAAGGACAGATGGTGGTGGATTTTGCGCAAAGTATAGAAATGGCTGTGGTGAAAACGTATTTCAAGAAGAGAGAGGAACACAGAGTGACATATGAGTGGAGGAAGGTGCATACAAGTGGACTATATCTTATCCGGGAGGTGCTATCTTAAAAAGATTGGACACTGCAAGGTGGTGATATGGGAGAACGTAGCCAAGCAGCATTGGACGGTGACCTGTAGGAGGACTTTGGAGGTCAAGAAGAGGAAAAGAGTGAAGGCAGAAACAAGGAACAAATGGTGGAAGTTGAAAAGGAAGACAGTTGTGTAGACTTCAGGGAGGAGCTAAGACAGGCACTGGGAGTTAATGAAGAGTTGCCAGATGGCTGGGCAACTACTGCAGAAATAGTGAGGGAGACAGCCAGGAGGGTACGTGTTCTGTCATCTGGACAGAGAAAGGAAGACAAGGAGACCTGGTGGTAGAATGAGGAAGTAGACGTTGGCAAAGAATAAGTGGGATAGTCAGAGAGGTGAAGAAAGTAGACAGGAGTACAAGGAGATGTGGCATAAGGTGAACAGAGAGGTGGTGAAGGCAAAGTAAAGGGCATATGGCAAGTTGTATGAGAGGTTAGACACTAAGGAAGGAGAAAAGGACTTGTATCAGCTGGGTAGGCAGAGGAACTGAGCTGAGAACGATGTGCAGTAGGTTAGGGTGCTGAAGGATAGCGATGGAAATGTGCTGACAAGTGAGGAGAGTGTGGAGAGTGTGTTAAGGTGGAAGGAGTACTTTAAGGGGCTGATAAATGAAGAAAATGAGAGAGAGATAAGGTTAGATGATGTGGGTAGAGTGAATCAGGAAGTGCGGTGGATTAGCAAGGAGGCAGCTAGGAAGAGGATGAAGAGTGGCAAGGTGGTTGGTGCAGATGACATACCTGTGAAGGCGTAAATATGTTTTGGTTAGATGGCAGTGAAGTTTTTAACTAGATTGTTTAAAACACTCTTGGAAATTGAGAGGCTAGCTGAGGAGTGGAGAAGAAGTGTACTGGTACCGATTTTCAAGAATAAGGGTGATGTGCAGATGTGTAGTAACTACAGAGGTATAAAGTTGATCAACCACAGCATGAAGTTATGGAAGAGTCTTGGAAGCTAGGTTAAGAGAAGAGGTGATGATTAGTGAGCAGCAATATGGTTTCAGGCCAGGAAAGAGTACTACAAATGTGATGCTTGCTTTGAGAGTGTTGATTGAGAAGTATAGAGAAGGTCAGAAGGAGTTAGATTGTGTCTTTGCGGATTTAGAGAAAGCATATGACAGGGTACCGAGAGAGGAGGAGTGGTATTGTATGAGGAAGTTGGGTGTGTCAGAAAAGTATGTAAGGGTGGTGCAGGATATATATGAGGGCAGTGTGACAGTGGTGAAGTGTGTGGAAGGAGTGACTGATGAGTTCAAGGTGCAGGTGGGATTACATCAAGGATCGGCTCTGAGCCCTTTTTTGCTTGCAATGGTGACAGACAGGTTGATGGATGAGATCAGGCAGGAGTCTCCTTGGACTATGGTGTTCGCTGATGACATTGTGATCTGTAGTGAGAGTAGGGAGCAGGTTGAGGCCTGCAGGCCTGGAGAGGCAAAGGTATGCACTGGAGAGAAGAGGAATGAAAGTCAGTAGGAGCGAGATGGAATCCATATGCATGAATGAGAGGGAGGACAGTGGAATGTGAGGATGCAAGGAGCAAAGGTGGTGAAGGTGGATGAATTTAAATACTTGGAGTCAACTGTTCAAAAGTAATGGGGAGTGCGGAAGAGAGGTGAAGAAGAGAGTGCAGGCAGGGTGGAGTGGGTGGAGAAGAGTGTCAGGAGTGATTTATGATAGAAGGGTACCAGCAAGAGTTAAAGGGAAGGTTTATGAGATGGTAGTGAGACCAGCTATGTTATATGGTTTGGAGACAGTGGCACTGACAAAAAGACAGGAGGCGGAGTTGGAGTTGGAGGTGGCAGAGTTGAAGATGCTAAGATTTTCATCGGGAGTGATGAAGAAAGACAGGATTAGGAATGAGATTAGTGGAACAGCTCAGGTTGGACTGTTTGGAATAAAGCAAGAGATGCAAGATGGAGATGGTTTGGACATGTGTGGAGGAGAGATGCTGGGTATATTGGGAGAAGGATGCTGAAGATGAAGCTGCCAGGGAAGAGGAAAAGAGGTAGGCCAAAGAGGAGGTTTATGGGTGTGGTGAGGGAGGACATGCAGGTGGCTGGTGTGACAGAGGAAGATGCAGAGGATGGGAAGAGATGGAAATGGATGATCAACTGTGGTGACCCCTAATGCGGTCTGGTTCCCTTGACATTTGATTTGAACACCATTTCTCACTGCCACCACTAGTTGCTTATGCGTAACATTTTTTATAAACATGGCTCTACCGAGAAATCTGTAATGACAAATGGCCGTTGCAGTCGTCTATGTCAATATCAAAGCACTGCAGTAGCAAACCTCTGGCAAGGCTCTGCCATAACCAAACCCTCGTCAGGAGTCTTTGGTGTTCTCTCTTACAACTTCTACCTACAAATACAAAGCCAACCTTTTTTTCTACAAGACAATGTTTGAATGTTTGAATTCTGAGTCTAGCACACAGTGTGAGGGTGGTTATTTTGAAAATTATTGTCCCGTTAACAAACTATTAAGGATTAAAAAAAGTGGCATGTTGAGGGTGTGCCTGCCTTGATCGACAGGTCTGTCCTGGAGTGATGGACAGGTTGCAGTGTATGATGGGGAGAGGTCCGACCCATGCTTCACCCCATTGCCCAAATATGGATTTTCTGGCTTAAACAACTGACAAGTTGGCAGGATGCATAAAGCCAATCTCTATAATTCAAAATACCCCTTTAGAAACTGTGGGGTGACATCACATGCATTACATCCACACCCATCTTTTTTTATTCAGTCTATGGATATATAACCTGTCCTGATTCTGAGCCGATTCGGATCGGATGCATCCGCACACACTCCACAACAGTAACGATAGGAGACCACCATTTCTACTACGCAACCTATACATCCTTAAGCTCGGTTATCATCCGGCATTAGCATGCGATCTGTATCAAGATAGCCGGTCTGGATAAAGAAAAATGCATGTTAATGCAAGGTGTAAAAATATGCACAGCATGAACTGACTGTCTTCGGAGGCGGTCTGGCTCGCATTGTGACTGGATCAGAGTATTTGCAGAGCCTTTGGGAGAGGAGATGAGGCCAACTATACCATCTGAATATCATTCAGTGCTCTTGCTTTATCAGAAAAGAGAAAAATAAAGTGACTAATTTAAAGGCTATGCAAGAACAGACATCTGCCAGAGAAGTAATAAGCGTCGCAGTCAGCAGCACAAATAAATCACTTTTAATCTCCCCATTTGCATTGCTTATCTTTATAGTTTTGTATTTCTTCATTTTATAATCCTCAAAACATTTATTTCTAATGAAATACAGCTCTGCATCTGAAAAATGCAACTAAGGCTTAAATTCATAAACTACATTTTTAGGAACATGTCCGGTGTTGTGTGATGTCAGGTCATCGCACAGCGGGGCAGGAAGCATGAAATTGCATTCCACTCAAAAACTATCAAGTGTTAGGGGCGCTTTTTAAAAATCACTTCATTGCAGGATATTGTGTAATATCGGATATTGTTGTTTGTAAAGCATAGGCGTTAAAATAAGGACGTGTCCTACACCCTTGCCAACATTGCAAATTCAGAAAACATCTCATTTATCAGAAGACTCTGTGGATGCAAACTCAATATCTGTCATGTTTCTTTTTCAAATGTTCATTGACTTCCCACCGCCCACCTGCATGCTTGACAAGATCCGGTCCCAAATCGGACAACGGGAATGCCTATAAATACCAGGAGTAAATGTAAGAGGCGAGATTGGATCATTCATTATCCAGATAACACATCACACACACACCCCGCTCCCCCCCCCCCAATTGTTTCTGACCAATTACCCCGCTTTTCTGAGCCGTCCTGGTCACTGCTCCACCCCCTCTGCTGAGCTGGGGAGGGCTGCAGACTACCACATGCCTCCTCCGATACATGTGGAGTCGCCAGCTGCTTCTTTTCACCAGACAGTGAGGAGTTTCACCAGGGGGACGTAGCGCATGGGAGGATCATGCTATTCCCCCCCCCCTGTTCCCCCTCCCCCCTTCACAGGCACCCTGACTGACCAGAGAGGTGCTAGTGCAGCGACCAGGACACATACCCACATCTGGCTTCCCACCCGCAGACACGGCCAATTGTGTCTGTAGGGACGCCTGACCAGGCCGGTGGTAACACGGGGGATTCGAACCAGTGATCCTCGTATTAGTAGGCAATGGAACAGACCGCCATGCTACCCGGACGCCAACAGATCACATGTTAATGCCAAGTGTAAACGGGGCTGAAGAGCCACAAGCCTAGCAGTCACAATGAGGTAGTGACTCCTCACTGACATATCCTCAAATACAATAAAAGCAATAATGTGTATAGGTCTGAGACATATTGGATGCATCATGAAGGCTTGTTTGACAATTTATAGCTAAATTCTTAAAATAGTTTTTTTTCCTAAATATAACTTAAGGACTAAGCTTTTGAGTGTTTTTTTCCCCCAAAATGGGGAATTCTGGGCATAAAGTGATTTAGTTCTCCTCACTCTCTACCTCACAGTCCTTTTTTATTAACTCAACAATGTGATGAAGATCAAGGTCCGTGTTTTATCCGAAATCTCTGGTGTCTGGTTTGGGAGAGAGCCGACCACATTCCCAATTCATTTTGAGCAGGCAGACGGTATATGGATGACTGAATGAGGTATAGAATTTTAGAGGCATTTCTTTTTTCTTTTTTTTTTTACATATTGTATCTGAAACCACAGCCACACGCCAACGGGGGTAGCACAATTCAGTCTATTGAATTCCGTTTTGGGAAAAGTTCAAAGACTTGTGTTTAACCCAGGAAACAAATGCATTTGTTCATAATGGGGCAACAATGCAACCTAATATCTCACAAACTGACAGTGTAAGTAAAACTGAAATGTTTCCCATTTCCAGTACGGCATTTATCACATTTCCCGCTGAATAATACATGAGAGCACTCAGTTTAAGCAAGCCTGGAGGAAAATATTCCTTTTGCATCGGTTTGGGGGTAAACTAACAGGATGTCAAATTCCATGGTGGCTGTATGGATGACTAAATGTTCTGTGCAGCATTTACAGTCATTTGTTTTCAGGGAAGTGTTCCCTGGCATGTCATATATTAAGAATAATCTAGCGGGGAGTTGTGCGGTACAGCTGAAGCGTTCAAATCCAGGCCTCATTCAACTGATCTTTCATTGCGAGACTCAGCTGTCATGATGATGGCTGACTCACACTATTGTGAGTGTGCAGATTTAAGCAGTTACTCGTCTTGTGCATTTCCCTGGGTACTGTAAATATACAGTATATTTTACATTCATATTTTTCTTTTCTGTTGTACTTTTTTTTTCTTCTTTAATTCCTGTGGTCATGGTACAAATTACTGTGCTTAATTTCAACATAGTGGCATTTAAAAAAAATATTTTTATTGATTTTTGAACCAGTGTTGCATACAAAACATTGTTGTACGTATATACTACTACTACTACTTTTGGCTGCTCCTGTTAGGGGTCGCCACAGCGGATCATCCGTTTCCATTTCTTCCTGTCCTCTGCATCTTCCGCTGTCACACCAGCCACCTGCATGTCCTCCCTCACCACATCCATAAACCTCCTCTTTGGCCTTCCTCTTTTCCTCTTCCCTGCCAGCTCCATATTCAGCATCCTTCTCCCAATATACCCAGCATCTCTCCTCCACACATGTCCAAGCCATCTCAATCTTGCCTCTCTTGCTTTGTCTCCAAGCCGTCCAACCTGAGCTTTCCCTCTGATAATAAATAATAACAATACATATCATATTATAATATAATTAACAATATTATTAATAATTGATTATATTATAATTAATAATAATAATGATAATTAATTGTTGTATATACAAAATGTCCAATTGAACTGGTTTCATACAAAATTAAACAGGACCTGCTATAGTGGGGTATGCAAACAGTAGAAAAATAGCAGCAACAAGAAAAATAATCAACCCCTATTCCAATTAATTCTTACCCAGTCTTCATAAACCCATTAGCCCAATAACTCCTCCCACCAATCCCCCCCACTTGTTACAAGAGAAAAACACCAAGTGAGAGGCAAATGGGTACACTCATTATGCTTATTAACCCAACAACTTTCCCACCCAAGCTCTTCCCACTCACTATTAAAAAAGCTATGAGGGAAAAGCTTTTGGCTTTTAATGTGATTGCTTAAACAAATATGCAAAGTCAAGTTCATCAAAATATACAAAGCTTGGCAAACGCTTCATCATCGCTGGTGTGACTCCTCTTTCTGCGTTTACTTATCGTAACATTGTTAAATGGACTGCCTTTTATACTCAGAGCAGGTGTCGAACCGGCAACCCTCCACGACTTTGCCTCTGAGCTGCGGCCGATCTTCTAGCGGAGGGTCATGTGACGATGGAAATGGATGTCAGCGACTCTCCGTGTGTTAAGGCAGAAAGCGCACAATGCAAAAGGGCTGGCATCCATTCAGTTGAAACATGTGCTGATGCCCCATATCTTTCTTTCAGCCTCCTGCAGTCTCACGGCAGGTGGGCTCATGGATATGTCACCTTCCTGTTGGCTGTGGCCTGGGGGCTAAATGCCCCCCAGATGAGTGCATATTTGAGGCAGGAGTACAAGACATTTTACACCCTCGGCCTCTTACTTCGCCACAGCGGTGCCTGTGAAAGAGTAAAGCCTCAAATAACAAGCCAGCCCCCTGCAACAACGCAGGTTACATCCCTGGGTGTTTCAGCGCAGTCCCCCAGCTCCCAATTGGATCTCAGCAACCCCCACCACCACCACATGTAACACCCCCCCCCACATACACACACACACAAACGTAATAGTTGGAGGGAACAAAAAAACAAGCTTACAGTCTAAAATCGATTTGACTTTTTTTTTTACAATGGAGTTTCAGCGCCAAAGAGCCAAGCTGTCTTGAATTACTCGTACATGAAAACACTCAATGCCTTCATGCAAAGTTCAAAACTCAAAATCAGTGCTTATGCCCACTTCTCAGGTTACAGCCACTTAATGTTATTACTGCATATGCTTATTACTGGACATGCGGGTGACTAAACTGGTTCAACATTTGGTTGCAGTCATGTCTTGTTGCAACACCGCCACTGCCCTAACAACACTGCCCTGGTGAGAGGCACGATAACTTCTCCGCTACATACAAGGCTGTTAGGAAAGTTGTGCAGTGGCAGTTTGTGACAGCATGGAGCAGGTGATGTTGAAGGATGAGGCAAAGGAGGCAGAAGACGAACCACTGATTCAAATTAAGTTGGAGCCGCAGTAGGTGACCATATCATAAATGAGAGGTCTGACAAGGGAAGATGCGGGAAGCACTGTACAGGTGAACTGAAAAAGGTCAGTCATGAGCACTGTAAGTGTTTTGTGCGCAGTTACGGCTGTATGGTCAAGAGCCTCTCGTGGTTGCAGAGATTCAAAAGCTTTGAAAAACCTTTGTTCTCACTATCGCCGCTTCCTTCTCTTCATTCACTCTCTCGCTCGCTCGACCAATGCTGCTGTCCGTCGCTGCCCGATCTGAGTCAACCATGTGCATGTGAGACTCGCATCTATGGTTGACTCGGATCGGGCAGCAGCATGATCAAAAGTTATTAAAAGAATTTCGATAATCTGATAATTTATGAAGGAACAACTTCCTCTAGGTTGCAGTCAAAACAAGAGGTGTTAGATATTCTTTTCGCCGTCCTATCCGAGTCAACCGTAGATGTGAGTCGTGCAAGTGCGAGCATAAACGGTTTAACCCAGCTTTATTATACTATGAAAATAAAGACGGGGTTAGGGTTACACCAAAATGGTCACATGGCAAACCTTTTCTTTTTGGAAAGTACAAGTTCATATTAGACTTCGTGCGAGGGTCGGCCTAGGAGGCTGCACATCCACAGACTGACAGGCAAAACGTTTTTATTACCTAGATTTAGCTTGAGTGTTGCATATTAAAAACTTTTTTTTCTTCATATTTCCCGTTCAGTCCACTTGGGTGCTGTGCAAAAGTCTTATATAATGGCAGGAAATACACTGGTTTTTCTGACCGTGTATGTGTATCTGTCCGCTGCTAAGCTCACATACTACTGGGCATGTCATTTGTGTGCAGTTATGACTGTATGATCAAGAAGCTCTTGTGGTTACGGTGATTCAAAACCTTTGAAAAACCTGTTTTATACCGCAACTGAGAGCTAACTCCTCAGCTGGTTTTTAGCCTACGTCCAGGCACCGGAAAAAGGGAGATATGCCTGGCGGAAATCTGCACTGTACTGAGTGCACTCCTCTAGTTGGATTTGATATGGAGTTTTTTGGATTGATTATCAGATAACGAATTTACCATAGGATGTGATATTGTCATCATGGTTAGTGCAATACTGATGATGTTGCTTACTGTGTTACATTACAGGAGTGTAGTAATATTGTGTTTGTTGGAATTCTTGTGTACAGTATTTTACAAGTGAAAGGGGAAAAAAGCAAGTGTAGGGTGGAGCTGTCTTCTCTCTGAACAGCAGGTCAATGGTGGACATGGAGGTTCAGCAAAATGACTTCAACCTCAAGGATATCCAACACAACATTCTTGCGGACTGTAAATCTTGCAAGAGTTCAATGCAATCAGCCAAACCACAACTGGACACATTTTGAAAAAAGGCCAAGTTACTATGAAACAAATCTACTTGGTGCCTGTTCAGTGGAAGGAGGGAAGGGTGAAGGCCTTGAAATATGAATTTGTTAAAGGAAAAGTAAACTTAGGGTAGAAATGTAGCTATGAAGATGGATTTTGATAAGTAGCTCATTTTGAAAAGACGTCCAGACGTCCATTTAAAATTCTTGCGGGGGAGAGAGCTATACGGGTCCACATCTTCAGCTCTCTCCCTTGCCCTGGTGTGTCTTCGTTTGGGGTCTGGAACCTTTTTATTTTTGCTGAGGTAATTAGACTAACTCAGGACAGATGGTCCACACGCTACCCTGACACACCATAGGAAGCAATGATCAAAATACGGGCATAAACTGATAACTCCTAATAATCAGATTTCTTGTTTGCATGTATATGTACTCAAGGCGTGCTGCCCTTCAAGGAATGGAGTTGAGGCTGGAGGTCTTCTACTGGAGCCATACAGCCGGCTCGCCTTGCCTTCTGCTTGGGCTGCAAAACTACCTGGTGTAACCAAAACCAAAGGCAACATGGGGAATTGCCAGGGACAATCTCACTTTCCACCCTGCATCAGATGTGATGTGGTTGAAAATCAGTGGCCAAACGCAGCACAGAGGCAAAATACTTTTAGTGTGATCACATGATTTGATGATTACCATTTTTATTGTAAAATTAAAATACAGGAATGATCAAACCTCAACGATGAGCCTATTCAGTGTTGTGATGCTATGATGAACTTTTGTGTGATGTACTTCCTCATTTGCTAGATTCTGTTTTGCATGGAGGAATTTGTTCATGGGACATCGAGCCCAAAATTAGGAGTGTAATTCTGAAGAGTTTTGCACACTGCAATGCTGTTGTGAAAAGCGAAAACTGTCAAAGTGACGGTGAACACTTTAGATGACCGGGCATTACCACAAACTTGGGATTTCACCGACAGGTATATTAGTACTGCTGTGACGTTAACAAGGAAGGAAATGAACTTCAATAATTAAGTTGTCACTGCAATGATAAAAGACTTCATAAAAAAAATTAACTACTGAATCTCTGATTGATAAAACTGGATAGTTACTGAATTTTATGTGCAAAAAAATTCCTTTTTTGATACTTTGCATGTTTAATATTGGAAAAATGGCTCATACTTGGTTATCATAACCATGAAAGTGTTTGTTGTTGCTCTTTTTTCTTTCTTTTTTTTCTCCCCAAATGCACCCGGCCAATTACCCCTCTCTTCCGAGCTGTCGCGGTCGCTGCTCCACTCCCTCTGCCGACTACCACATGCTTCCTCTGATACATGTGGAGTCGCCAGCCACTTCTTTTCACCTGACAGTGAGGAGTTTCGCCAGGGGGCCGTAGCACGTGGGAGGATCATGCTATTCCCTCCAGTTCCCCCTCCCCCCTGAACAGTCGCCCTGACCGACCAGAGGAGGTGCTAGTGCAGCGACCAGGACACACACTGACATCCGGCTTCCCACCCGCAGACATGACCAATTGTGTCTGTAGGGATGCCCGACCAAGCCGGAGGTAACGAGGGGATTTGAACTGGCGATCCCTGTGTTGGTAGGCAGCAGAATAGACCGTTACACTACCCAGACGCCCGTTGTTGCTCATTTTAATGCTTGCAGTCTAGTTGAACTTACCCAGGAAAAAATGATAGTGCACATTACATTTTATGTCTTCACCACAGCAATATAGAGGACCTTTACCATCAGACCAAGCGTTGTTTGAACACTCAGGTTCAACCTTTTTTTTTCCCTTCCCTCCCGTGATGGAAGTTGCTGCAACAACAACATTAGCAGCTCTGTTTCATTTTAAATGGATGTCAGGAGTTTGGAGTGGGCGTCAAGGTTGTGCAGTGGCTAGCGCTGTCGCTTCACAGCCCGAAGGTCCTGAGTTCGAACGCCGGGGTTGTCCAACCTTGGGGGTCACCCCAGGTCGTCCTCTGTGTGGAGTTTGCATGTTCTCCCTGTGTCTGCGGTGGGTTTTCTCCAGGTACTCTGGTTACCCCACCATCAGAAAGAGACATACATGTTAGAGTTAATACTCCTATCTGTGCCCCTGCCTGAGGCATGGCAAGACGAACTGGAGTTGGTCCCCCGGTGCTGCACTCTGGCTGCCCACTGCTCCTAGCTACACAGCTAGGATGCCTTAAATGCAGAGGAAGAATTTCCCTTAGAAATTAGGGAGTAGAGCCGCTGCTCCTTTGCATTGAAAGGAGCCAGTTGAGGCGGTTCGGGCATCTGATTAGGATGCCTCCTGGGTGCCTTTCTTTGGAGGTTTTCTGGGCACGTCCAACTGGGAAGAGACCCCGGGGTAGACCCAGAACTCGCTGGAGGGGACTACATGTCCAATCTGGCCTGTGAACGCCTTGGGATCCCCCAGGAGGAGCTGGAGGGAATTGCTGGGGGGAGGGACGTCTGGAGTGCCCTACTTAGTTTGCTGCCACCGCGACCCGACCCCGGAGGAGCGGCTGATGATGATGATGAGATGAGAATTTGCCCACGAGGATTTATAAAAGTAGTAAAAAAAATAAACACCAAGTTCATTTTAGGCCTGCATGTGCTCTGGGTAGTATGCCTTAGCTTGTTGCACATCAGATTGTTTAAATTCCAGAACTTTCCCATTTCCGTAGGCGTCTAAATGTTTCTTGGGCTCTTGGACTAACTGAATATAGAAAAACCCCACGAAGAAGAACGTCATACCCGGGACTTGTGCTGTCACGTCATTGTACCATCTCCCGCGCAGCGGATTGACGAACTAGTTTATCTGACACCATACAGGCGACAAAACAATTCCGCCAAGACGCAACCGGATCCTCACGGTAAACTACACGCGTCGCAAACAGTCGGTTTTGACAGCACTTTACCGCAGCAGCAAGCTGTTGGTGGGGAAGACGCAGAGACAAATCATTAATTTCTGGCATGCTACCGTTCCCTCCTTGGGTTTGTGAAGGAAGTGGAAAAGCCAAATGGAACTGCCAGTCACTGTTGGCACAGAGGCATGACGGGGTTTTAATATTCATATCCTGCCTTGTTTTAATGAGGAAGTCAAGTCAAATGTCAGTGTTTCACAGAAGAGGCAAATGAAATCCCACCTGCGGAGAGCATCCAAGTGGGAGAACACAAACAAACATAAAAAGACTTGTTTGTTATGTGTGAGTTGCGCGGACGTCTTGCCGACACCCTCGGGAATCGAGTGTGCGGATGAAGAGTCAACACAATAACCGAAGGCTACGGGGAATGGGGTGACCTCCTTAAAAATATGAGTATCAACAGCGCTGTGAAACTCGCTCCATTCCCAGATCTTGTGGAGATATCATGTCTTTACTCATCCGTAAAAAAAAAAAAAGGAAAAAAGTATTTTGCTCTTTTAATCTGCAGATGGGCCACGTTTTTTTGGGGATCGGCCGATCCGCCACCTTTTTACCCGTGTGACTTGTCAAGTGACGGAGACACGGACAGAGTCTGGACGGAAGTTCTCCGCTCTTTCCTTTTGAACGGCAAATTACTTAAGAGATGGGTTTTTTTTCTTCTTCTGGAGCAACTCCATCACAGCTGGGAGAGCAGCTGGTGTGAGGGAGCCCCGGGGGGGAGAGCTGGGGGAGAGGACCTGGCCCGTAGGCAGCCTCAGGTGCTGCCACTGCGCTGCCAAAGTGACAGGCAGCGAGCGTCTTTGGTTTCCCTCTGATAACTCCCTGCCGAAGTTATCAGACTCCAGCAGGCGATGGCGAGTTACGCCATGCCCCAGTGCCCATGAGGAACCCTCCACCAGCCATTCAGCAAGGGTCTCTTCTTTTTTTTTTCAAGTTTTCGTTCAAGTGAGTTACCCCCTTCAATGTGAAGCGCTTTGGGTGTCTAGAAAAGCGCTATATAAATGTAATGATTCTCATTATTACTATTATACTTGAGCCCCCCCCCACCACCACCACTACTGATTTTCACATCTTTAATTGTATAACCTCGGTGGTTACAGTTTGGGACAGTATCGTTGGGATGAGTTTACTTCGTAGATGGGTTTGTGAGGCGGTACAGTGAGGGTACACTATCTTTCTAACGGTCACTATTGGTCCTTTTAACCCTTAGTTCCTTTTTACAGTTATATGGGATCAAGGAAAACTAATACAGGAAGTACTGAAATACATCAAAATGAATTTCATTTATCTCTTATACTACTGTGTGTATAGGAATAAATATGAACCAATTTTTTTTCTCCCCATAATTGTATCCGGCCAATTCCCCCACTCTTCCTAGCCGTCCCGGTCGCTGCTCCACCCCCTATGCAAATCCGGGGAGGGCTGCAGACTACCACGTGCCTCCTCCGATACGTGTGGAGTCGCCAGCCGCTTCCTTTCACCTGACAGTGAGGAGCACGTGGGAGGATCCCGCTATTCCCCCCAGTTCTCCCTCCCCCCCCAGCAGGCGCCCCGACCGGGGGGGGTGCTAGTGCAGTGACCAGGACACAAAGTAGTCTCAGATTTGGGGCATTAGGGTAGCGTAGCGGTCTATTCCGTTGCCTACCAACACGGGGCTCGCCGGTTCGAATCCCCGTGTTACCTCCGGCTTACCCAGGTATCCCTACAGACACAATTGGCCGTGTCTGAGGGTGTGAAGCCGGGTGTGGGTATGTGCCCTGGTTGCTGCACTAGCGCCTCCCTGGTCGGCCGGCGCGCCTGCTTGGGGGGGAGTGGTCCTCTAAATACTAAATGGTTTGAGTCAAATGTCATCCACCGAGGAGTAAGAACAACACAATACGTAAAATCAAAATGTTTGTAGACCATTCAGTGTTCAGCAGGCGTGCCCTCAGTGCCTCATTTAGTCCCTAAATACTGTTGTGGAACATCATGTTGTCATACACCACGAGGTTCAGTCTGCACATCCCTGTTTTATTACATTGTGTTCACTGTAACTCCACTTAAGCTTGATACCCTCTGTACCAACCATGAATAGAGCCACAGTCATTATTCCATCTATTCAAAGTGGAGCTGTTCCTCTTAACACATCCCTCCGTCTCTCTGGGAGACGTGAATCACGGCTTTGCGGCGCAGTCAAATGTTATTTTCTCCTACGCACAACATACCATGATCAATTGTGTAATATCGACCGCGGCATTGGACTGCGAGTCGTTCAGAACCGCCATCCCTCTCACTCATTAACATGAGAATACAACATCCATCCGGCCACTTCCCTCCCCCTTTACTGGCGGAACGCACACGTTTCATCAACAAAATAGAAACTGTTATCTGAGGTGTGGTTCGTACACCGCACACCGGCGGGGGTCTTTTAAATGATCATTTTCACCACCGCTAATGCTTTCATTCTGCAGTGGCACCGCCATTACCGGCGTAATTGCATCTTCAAACCACCCAGAGATGTGCCCTTGATGCAGAATCCATTAGCACATTTGCAAGGCTGTACCCCTGGGAGACGGGCCCGGGGTTTCGAACAAGGCTTGATATCGCTTGGCGAGAGTGAATTAAACATGGTCACCCTCCTCTCGGCCCGGTCTTCACTCACCGGCGTGGGGAGATAGGCCAGGAGACGAGTCTCTCGGCATCACAGTGCGTTGTAAAATGACACATTGTGGCGTTTATTCACCGCTGGTCGGTGCGGATATTTGACACCGATGTTAAAATAAAGGGTTTTATCCACAGGAATATCAAGTCACACACAGCCGGAAAGAATATTACACCGGAAAAACATTTAGGTACATATTTTGTTTTCTATCATTTGACACCCAAAACAACCGCTGAACCCGCGAAGCCGGTCTCCGAACAATGTGAGGGACGGTTCTCTTTTCTTTTCTTTTTTTTCATTTGCGTCTCCGGAGGAAGGCTTCCCGGCTTTGTTTCTTGTTCTAGTCTTTTCCAGCTGCATCCCCACACTGCCCTATATTGTCTGTTATGTAATGGCGACACGCGGCCTCGGGGTAACCGTTTCTCACACCGACAGGGGAAAATGTCATAAACAACCCCCCTTGTTTTGTTTTGCAGGAAAAAAACAAAAAAAGGTTGCTATTAAATTTACTTTCATGCACAGTTTTAAAGTTGTGCAAAGAGAATCGAAACTTCCTGAAATGAGAAATGAGCTGTGGAATATTGTAAAAGTTGGAGCGCAATATGGGAAAATACGAAGGCATGTAGTTTATAGTGCATTCTGGGCACATCTGCTGAGCAATTACCGTTTGTGTAATATCCAGAAAGTTCCACTGACTATTAACTTTTACCAGTTTTTGCTAGAAGGGTCTCGCAGTGTCCGAGGTGGGTCACTTCAAATTGTGTAGAAGCTCAAGTGGCAATCTCAGCAATTACTGAACACCGAGGCACTGAACCAGCGTGGTTCACCCATCACCCACGCTCTCCTACCACTTACGGTCATTACAGTTTGATTGGATTAGTGGACGGTGGCACGGTGGCACAGTGGTTGGCGCAGTCGCCTCACGGCAAGAAGGTCCTGGGTTCGAGCCCCAGAGTAGTCCAGTCTTGGGGGTTGTCCCGGGCCGTCCTCTGTGTGGAGTTAGCATGTTCTCCCCGTGTCTGCGTGGGTTTCCTCCGGGTGCTCCGGTTCCTCCCACAGTCCAAACACATGTAGGTCAGGTGAACCAGCCGTACTAAATTGTCCCTAGGGGGGGTGGGGGGCTCTCCAGGGTGTCTCCCCAGCTGTCGCCCAATGACAGCTGGGATAAGCTCCAGCATCCCCGCGACCCTGAGAGCAGGATAAGCGAACTGGATGGATGGATGGATGAATGGATTAGTGGATTGGCTAATGGTATTGATTGTGTGGCAATGTGTCGAATACTGAAACCCTCATGTAGTTGACCCGTAGATGGGAGAGGTCAGCAGTGCATATGCAGACATTTAGGGATAGGGATCTCATGTCTGTGTATATCCATCCATCCCCATCCACCCATTATCAAAACCACTAGTCCTGCTCTCAGGGTCGCGGAGATGCTGGAGCCTATCCCAGCAGTCACATAAATAAAAATACATTAAAAAAAACTATCTGAATTTAATCATTGTGTACTGTTTTCTGATTTTACATGTTAAAGGTGCAATCCGTAAATTTCTCTGTTTAGCGACCACTATCAGGTAATGGTAGGAGTTGTAACAACGTTCGCAGATTTACTTTCCTCTTACACAAGTGTCCGTCACTATCCCTGTCCCCCCATGTCTGTCACTATCCCTGTCCCCCATGTCCATCACAATCTCCCCAAATTTACCCAATTTACCCCCGGGATGAATAAAGTATTCTGATTCTGAATTCCTGTCCCCTATGTCTGTCACAATTCCTGTCCCCCATGTTCATCACCATCTCTATCCCCCATGTCCATCACCATCTATGTCCCCCATGTCTGTCACAATCCCTGTCCCCCATGTTCGTCACAATCCCTATCCCCTATGTCTGTTACAATCCCTATCCTCCATGTCCATCACTGTCCCTATTCCCCGTGTCTGTCACAATCCTTGTCCCCCATGTCCGTCACAATCCCTGTCTCCCATGTCCGTCGCTATCACTGTCCCTCATGTCCGTCGCTATCCCTGTCCCTCATGTCCGTCGCTATCACTGTCCCTCATGTCCGTCACAATCCCTGTCTCCCATGTCCGTCGCTATCACTGTCCCTTATGTCCGTCGCTATCCCTGTCCCTCATGTCCATCACAATCCCTGTCTCCCATGTCTGTCATTATCCCTGTCTCCAGTGCCCGTCACAATCCCTGTCTCCCATGTCCGTCGCTATCACTGTCCCTCATGTCCGTCGCTATCCCTGTCCCTCATGTCCATCACAATCCCTGTCTCCCATGTCTGTCATTATCCCTGTCTCCAGTGCCCGTCACAATCCCTGTCCCCCATGTCCATCACAATCCCTGTCTCCCATGTCCATCACAATCCCTGCCCCCCCATGCTCGTCACTGTCCCTTTCCCCTATGTCCATCACTATCCCTTTCCCCCATCCCTGTCCCCTTGAGTGATGATGGTCCGCAAATGACACAGCTAAAGCTAATAACATCTCAATATATTTAGAAGACTGTCTGACACAGAGACCCACTGAATTAAGTAGAGAATCGTGTTGTAAAATACTGTAAAATATTTATAACTTATCACACGTGATGATGTGTACTTTTTTATAGCTTTTTTTTATTGGTGAAAGCAGGACAATTACAACATAGTCACCATTATTGCTATCTTTTTTGTAACTAACATCACAAACCACAACTCGAGAGAAGGGGGGAAAAAAGAGAATTGCTTGTCAGGGAGTTAACATTGTTATTTAGTGGGGTAAATGGGATGGACTGACGGGTCACAGAGGTACCAGCATGCTTAATAGATCAAGTTAGAGAAGACAGACTATACAAGTAGTGAATAGGCCAGAGATTTGATTCTTAGTCTGGAGGAATGGTTGACAGGTTATTGAAATACTCAATAAATGGTCTCTATTGCTTGAAGCAACCATCAGTGGCTCCCCTAAGAGAGAATTTTATTTTTTCCAAGCTTAGAAACAACATCACATCATTCAACTAGATTGGAAAAGAGGTAGTTTTGGATCGTTCCAAGGTGGTAATAGCCTTCTTCTTGCTAGGAGTGTTGTAAAGGCAATTATATCTCAATTTCGGGCTGTGCATTGCAAGGGTTCTGATGGCACGCCAAACATGGCTAGCAATGGGCATGGTTTTGGTGGTATTTATGTGAGACAGTAGATAAAATATCAAATACTGAATAGCAGACTTTTGGCAGTTTTGGACAGGACCAATACATATATGTGAGAAGTGCTTGGGGCTCACCACAGGGGTCACATTTTGGATCAGACTCAGGATATGTTTCAGTCAGTATGGGTTTACTTGTGTACCAGTTTTAACTGGATTAAACTGAGCCGTGCACATGAGGAAGATGAGTGAACGCCATTCAGAACGTCTTTCCACCAGTTGTCTGTCAACTGGAGTGCAAGCGACACTCTGCTTTGGTCGCCCAAACGTGGAAAGACACGTGAGGGAAGGCATGCAAGAAATTACACAGGATGTCCATCTGAGGACCTTCCAGCTGCCATGCAGGGTAGAGACGGGTGGCGTGAGAGGGTCAGATCCATCCGAGGATACTCGACCTGATGATGATGATGAGCTGTCAACTCCATCCTCAGCTCTTCCTCTCATGTAGACTTAACTCTGTGTATCATGACTGCTGCTTCCCTGTCCAGCAGTAGCTTGGTCAGCTCGACATCAGCCTACATGTCTTTATCATTACAAAGTTTTACCCCCCTCTCAAAAGCAGTACCTACTTGTCATACTTTTAGAGTAACATTTATCACGTAATGTTTTCAGCAAGACGGTGAGGCTTTTTAGATTCTTTAAAACTGGCTCCTCCATATTGTAAATGTGAAGCACGCAGTAGATAAAAGTGAGAGGACATGTCGTTTTGTGGGAGGACATTGGCTTCTAAATGGCGCGTGCACTCTACTAGTTTGTTTTCCAAAATAAAGATTTCGGGCCAGAACAGGTTTAGAAAGCCAAAAACCAAAGCACCTTCCAAAGCTAATTTTTTTGCAGTTGGTAACTCTATATATACACTACCGTTCAAAAGTTTGGGATCACCCAAACAATTTTGTGTTTTCCATGAAAAGTCACACTTATTCACCACCATATGTTGTGAAATGAATAGAAAATAGAGTCAAGACATTGACAAGGTTAGAAATAATGATTTGTATTTGAAATAAGATTTTTTTTACATCAAACTTTGCTTTCGTCAAAGAATCCTCCATTTGCAGCAATTACAGCATTGCAGACCTTTGGCATTCTAGCTGTTAATTTGTTGAGGTAATCTGGAGAAATTGCACCCCACGCTTCCAGAAGCAGCTCCCACAAGTTGGATTGGTTGGATGGGCACTTCTTGCGTACCATACGGTCAAGCTGCTCCCACAACAGCTCAATGGGGTTCAGATCTGGTGACTGCGCTGGCCACTCCATTACCGATAGAATACCAGCTGCCTGCTTCTGCTCTAAATAGTTCTTGCACAATTTGGAGGTGTGTTTAGGGTCATTGTCCTGTTGTAGGATGAAATTGGCTCCAATCAAGCGCTGTCCACTGGGTATGGCATGGCGTTGCAAAATGGAGTGATAGCCTTCCTTATTCAGAATCCCTTTTACCCTGTACAAATCTCCCACCTTACCAGCACCAAAGCAACCCCAGACCATCACATTACCTCCACCATGCTTAACAGATGGCGTCAGGCATTCTTCCAGCATCTTTTCATTTGTTCTGCGTCTCACAAACGTTCTTCTTTGTGATCCAAACACCTCAAACTTGGATTCATCCGTCCACAACACTTTTTTCCAGTCTTCCTCTGTCCAATGTCTGTGTTCTTTTGCCCATCTTAATCTTTTTCTTTTATTGGTCAGTCTCAGATATGGCTTTTTCTTTGCCACTCTGCCCTGAAGCCCAGAATCCCGCAGCCGCCTCTTCACTGTAGATGTTGACACTGGTGTTTTGCGGGTACTATTTAATGAAGATGCCAGTTGGGGACCTGTGAGGCGTCTGTTTCTCAAACTAGAGACTCTAATGTACTTATCTTCTTGCTCAGTTGTGCAACGCGGCCTCCCACTTCTTTTTCTACTCTGGTTAGAGCCTGTTTGTGCTGTCCTCTGAAGGGAGTAGTACACACCGGTGTAGGAAATCTTCAATTTCTTAGCAATTTCTCGCATGGAATAGCCTTCATTTCTAAGAACAAGAATAGACTGTCGAGTTTCAGATGAAAGTTCTCTTTTTCTGGCCATTTTGAGCGTTTAATTGACCCCACAAATGTGATGCTCCAGAAACTCAATCTGCTCAAAGGAAGGTCAGTTTTGTAGCTTCTGTAACGAGCTAAACTGTTTTCAGATGTGTGAACATGATTGCACAAGGGTTTTCTAATCATCAATTAGCCTTCTGAGCCAATGAGCAAACACATTGTACCATTAGAACACTGGAGTGATAGTTGCTTGAAATGGGCCTCTATACACCTATGTAGATATTGCACCAAAACCCGAGACATTTGCAGCTAGAATAGTCATTTACCACATTAGCAATGTATAGAGTGTATTTCTTTAAAGTTAAGACTAGTTTAAAGTTATCTTCATTGAAAAGTACAGTGCTTTTCCTTCAAAAATATAGACATTTCAATGTGATCCCAAACTTTTGAACGGTAGTGTATATATATATATATTTATATATTTATATATGAAGGCCACAGGGGAAAAACGATCACAGTGACTTCTTTTGGCGAGGGGGGAAATCAATTTAACGATGCGAAATGCTCTCACAGACTTCACATAAAATTTATGGTTTGATTTTTATGTCTGTGTTTTTTTTTTCTTGGATCTGGTCATGTAATCTCACCAGGACCTCGTCAGCGACACTGTGGTTGTTTTTCCTTTGTACACATTGGACATTGATCGTTCTTTCATTATAAATGTTTTCAGAAAGTGTGTCTAACTCAGGACTTTGATTGTTTTAGTTGTTAATAATTTGTGGGAATATACTACGGCACTTGGGGAGCAGGTTAAGGGCAACAACTCTTAAAAGTCAAAATTGTAACTGATCGTTTTTCCCCTGTGGCCTTCATATATATATATATATCTACTACTACTACTTTCGGCTGCTCCTGTTAGGGGTCGCCACAGCGGATCATCCGCCTCCATTTCTTCCTGTCTTCTGCATCTTCCTCTGTCACACCAGCCACCTGCATGTCCTCCCTCACCACATCCATAAACGTCCTCTTTGGCCTTCTTCTTCTCCTCTTCCCTGGCAGCTCCATATTCAGCATCCTTCTCCCAATGTACCCAGCATCTCTCCTCCACACATGTCCAAGCCATCTCAATCTTGCCTCTCTTGCTTTGTCTCCTAACCGTCCAACATGAGCGGTCCCTGTAATGTAATCATTCCTAATCCTGTCCTTCTTCATCACTCCCAGTGAAAATCTTAGCATCTTCAACTCTGCCACCTCCACCTCCAGCTCCAGCTCCTGTCTTTTCTTCAGTGCCACTGTCTCCAAACCATATAACATAGCTGGTCTCACAACCATCTTGTAAACCTTCCCTTTAACTCTTGCTGGTACCCTTCTGTCACAAATAACTCCTGACACTCTTCTCCACCCACTCCACCCTGCCTGCACTCTCTTCTTCACCTCTCTTCTGCACTCCCGGTTACTTTGGACAGTTGACCCCAAGTATTTAAACTCATATTCCTTTGTCACCTCTACTCCTTGCATCCTGACCATTCCACTGTCCTCCCTATCATTCACGCATAGGTATTCCATCTTGCTCCTACTGACTTTCATTCCTCTTCTCGCCTGTGCATACCTCCACCTCTCCAGGCTTTCCTCAATTTGCACCCTACTGTCATTACAGATCACAATGTCATCCGCGAACATCATCATCCATGGAGATATATATATATATATATATAGGTGTGTGTGTGTGTGTATATATATATATATGTGTGTGTGTGTGTGTGTGTGTGTGTGTGTGTGTGTGTGTGTGTGTGTGTGTGTGTATGTATGTATAAAATGCTACATATATAACTCTATATAACCCTACGTAACCACGATAACGTCATGGTTGTTTTTCGAATGGTAAAGTTGCATTTTTTTCTGATGGCAAGTTCGAGGAAAAGCTATCAAACTTTGTGTCCTGGCGGTAAGTAATACTACCCACCACATGGATTACCAAGGGGGTTTACCATGCATAGGCCCAGGGCCCTAAGGTGTCAGGGGACCCCGCTAAGCCAGCGCCTCTGCATGAAGTTGCTGTTATTAATTCATCACTTCTTGCCACAGAGCTGAGAGACTCGGTAATCTGTGTCAATACCAGCATGCTATCACTGTTTCTTTAGGCTACGTCTTTGTTAATATTAAAAGTGAATAACTAAGCTCATATTTGTGGTTGAGAGAGATGTATTTTGTTAATGTGTTTTTGGCTTGAGGTGGTGGGGGGCAGGGGGCTTCTGAGTCATCTGTGCCCTGGGACACATTGTCTCATAATCCTACGCCTGGGTGCAATCTCTTGTGGCGGCCATTCTTGTTGAGGCATCACCGAGGCGGCATTTACCCCTGGCGCTACTGTCTGCTCCAGAGCACTCGAGTCAGAGGGGGAAAAGAGAGGTCTATCTAACCAAAAAAATTAGCATCTCATATTTGATTGCCAGGTTTTGTTTTTTGTTTTCGGATTTTGCAAACTTTTTTATTATTTATTTATTTATTTATTATTTCGCCCTTTTTCTCCCCAATTGTATCTGGCCAATTACCCCACTCTTCTGAGCCGTCCCGGTTGCTGCTCCACCCTCTCTGCCAATGCGGGGAGGGCTGCAGACTACCACATGCCTCCTCCGATACATGTGGAGTCGCAAGCCGCTTCTTTTCACCTGACAGTCAGGAGTTTCACCAGGGGTATGTAGCGTATGGGGGGATCACACTATTCCCCCCCCAGTCCCCCCGGAACAGGTGCCCTGACCGACCAGAGGAGGCGCTAGTGCAGCGACCAGGACACATACCCACATCCAGCTTCCCACCCGCAGACTGTCTCTGTAGGGATGCCTGACCAAGCTGGAGGTAACATGGGGATTCGAACCAGCGAACCCTGTGTTGGTAGGCAACAGAATAGACCGCCACGCCACCCAGATGACCCAGAGTTTACAAATGTTTGAAGAAAAATATGTAGGGAGGAGGAGGCCGGTATAGTGAACAGAAGACAGGTATTGTAATACAACCTGAATAACTTGAATTCGCTGAAAAACAGTTTTTATAGATAAAAACCGGTAGATAGCCTTAAAAGGGACCCTTTGTCAAACGACAGAGAGATTCTGGAGCTGCTTTCTTGCTTAACTTGGTACACCTACTACTTTGAATTAAGCACAGATGGTGGAAGGCAAGACCTGAAGACTGTACTTGATAAAACACCACAGTGGACCCAGCAGGCCTCCATACCTGTGTGTGTGTACACGGGGGGAATCCTACACATTCATTTTGTCCAAGTTAAAGAAGAACACACCACATGTGGTGAGCATTTCTCCTATTATAAATAAATGGCTACTGAAGTACTGCTGATAGGTTTGTGTTGTATACCGTCTGCAGTTAAGTCAGTCTGGGGTAGAAACGTCTGTAGTGGTGTGAAAAAATGAACACGAGGAGAAGGCACAATCTCTGACTGCCAGTTTAGGACATTAGTTAGCCTGCCTCGGCAGGGGAAAAAAGATCTTATTTGGACATTTTAGCTCTGGCATTATGAATGTGCCATTATAAGAAAATGATCAGATTTGAGTGGAGGCAAGAAAGTGCCTTGCTGCACGTGGAATAATTGTGGTGACCGCTGAAGGTGAGGGAATCCCAAGCAATCTCTCCATCTGGTGATTGTATGGCCACCAGCCTGGGACACAACGTGGCGCTGATAGCCAGACGAGAAGTATGGTGCAGGCTGGTGCTTTCTAATGTCCATCTGAATGGGTGAGTGGGGGGGGACCTAGAGTCCAGTAGAGAAAGCAGATATACCTACCCTGCTGGACTTGTGGATTTTAGCAGTGAATACCTGTGTACTGAGAGAACGATATCTGTGGAAAAGATGTTCATGTGAAGCTTAAATCTAATAAGTACCGTTTCAGTGTGACATGCCAGGTGAGTCATGCATGATCTTCTCATACGTTGCTTAACATTCAGTGCAGTTGCATTTGACATTAAGCGAATGTGTGTAGACACAAGTGCATTGATGCAAAAAGTTAGTGATAAAAGAAGAAAACAAAATAAAATAACTAAAATATGCTTAACAGCAAATTTTGGGCGCTATTTAGTAGGTGCCGGGGCAGGGCCGGCAGAGTGGCAGATGGAAACTGTTTGGCAATTTTGTGGCTTGACAGGAACCTACCTGTTGGGCTGTGTGTTAATGCAGAGCCACTGACGCAGTACAACTGGTGTCCATTTTGGCTTGCAGTTGCACTTATGACTACCTGACTCAGTGGGACGCATGGGAGCATCGATCCAAAGTTTGTGCTCATGACGTGTGGAAAATTCAACCTAATTTATAAAAGTGAATATCTGTATGGTCAAATAAGATGTGTCCAGGCATCCAGGTAGCAGTCTATTCCGTTGCCTACCAACACGGGGATCCCCGGTTCGAATCCCTGTGTTACCTCCGGCTTGGTTGGGCGTCCCGACACAATTGGCCGGGTCTGCGGGTAGGAAGCCGGATGTGGGTATGTGTCCTGGTCGCTGCACTAGCACCTCCTCTGGTCGGTCGGGGTGCCTGTTCGGGGGGGAGGGCGAACTGGGGGGAATAGCGTGATCCTCCCACGTGCTATGTCCCCCTGGCAAAACTCCTCACTGTCAGGTGAAAAGAAGCGCCTGGCGACTCCACATGTCTGCAGCCCTCCCTGGATGG
The DNA here is from genome assembly GCF_029633865.1 of Lampris incognitus. NCBI lineage: Eukaryota > Metazoa > Chordata > Actinopteri > Lampriformes > Lampridae > Lampris > Lampris incognitus. Next base: position 42,030,182 of record NC_079212.1, read on the forward strand.
GCAGAGGGGGTGGAGCAGTGACCGGGATGGCTCGGAAAATAGGGCAGTTGGCCAAGTACAATTGGGGAGGAAAAAAGAAGGATATATCCATGACTACAGACTGTTTTTATAGATGTCATCAAATTGCCATGGAAACTGCTGACATAAGTTCAGTCAAGGTCCTTCAATTCGGTATGCATTGCATTCAGTTTGTATTAGTTTTTATTAGTATTAATGCTAGATCTGCTAACGGTGCAAACGGCCTTCTGGCGTTCAAAAGATACTGTCAAGATTTACTGTAAATGACACAAGGGGAATTTTGCAAATAGAAATGAACAGAGGTAATGGGTGGGTAAAAGTTTTCTGTGCATCGACCTCATTGTGTGTAATGTGCAGGAAATTGTTGAGGGATTATGGAAATGAACACAACATGGGATTTATCAAGGCTGTTAATAAAGAAGAGCTTGGTGATCACAAGTGCTATTTAATGAAAGCATGTTTTAAATTATTGCACAGTCGCTGTAAGAAGGCCTCATAGGTTACACACAGAAAGGTCAGGTTTTTTCCCCCCAACACGTGTAAGTGTTTTGACATTTTCAGACAACAACATTGTGCAAGTGTATCACCTGCCAAGTCATATCACCCTGTGTTTGCTGGAGGAAATCTACTTAACTGATATTTCATGAGTGTTTACAAAGGTGATAGTGGATGTAATGCTAGAATGACATCGTTAAGGATCATTAGTGAATCTCTGGACAGGTATAAGCCGCTAACCAAAGCCATCAAACGGGGTCAAATATGACACCTCAAGTTACACTTGACCTAACCAGCTGTCAGCTAGCTACCCATTATCATCTATATGTGGATATTAGTGAAATATCAGTGAAACAGGATCCCAGTAAGACTCTGAAGTGCCATGAGCAGGTTTTTAAAATGAATATAACAAGTCATAACTCACTGGGAGTCTCAAGCTGTGGAACTGTGGGCACATGAACAAACTTGAGAAATAGTTAGCCACATGTAAAGACGTGTCACTCTTCAGGCGTGTCATTTTTTTATTCAAATTTCACTTTTCTGCTCAAAAACTGGATCTGGAGATGCTCGGAGTTCATTTATAAATGAATACTTCAGAGTTTGACCGGAGTATGTTTTGTTAACAATAACAGTTGCTTTAATTCAGTGATTTTCAAGGTGAATAAGACAGACCGTAGATGAATCAGTTAGAACCAGATACCGCACTCTCACTTTTTCACCGAAAGCGAAAGAAACTCATTTTAAAATGATATTTATCCTTGTAATGAGTTTCTGAGACAAAGATTTAACATTGATTAAAAATAATATTTGTTGTTTACTTGTAATTATACTGGAGGCTTTTCAAAATTGGATATCTGAAAGGGACTTTCGTTTGACCAATTTAGAGTATAAGTATATTAAATTTGGAGTTATAATGGAAGATAAAAATGTGGAAATGTTGCACAATAGCCTGATTATTATGGCTAAACAATTTATCCATAGATCTAGATTTATTAATGCCAGGCCACTATTCTTAGTCTTCATGAATGAGTTAAAACAGTTTAAGAAAGCACTGAAATGTATAAAAACCAAACAAGCCTTGAATATGTGCAAAAACATACATATATTGATTCCTGATTAGACCTCTGTCCGTTTATTATTATTTTTCTCTTGTTATTGTTTTGTGAAATACAAAAAAAATTGTAATAGCTCAGTCTTATTTGTACTATTTGCTAATTTGTTATTGTTATGGCCAGATTTGGTTTGGATAATAAAGGTATTCTAAAAAAAATTCAGTTCTGGAGTCACATGACCGGGTCTGTGATGGTGCTGCAGTTTAAGCCATTGGTTAATCATTAGAGGATTTTGTGCCCCACAAAGCAAAGTGATGTTATTCTTATATTCTCTGATCATTAGCTACTAAACAGTTAAGCAGTGAAATTTGTGCACAATGTAGGTCAGGGCTCGATGCTAACTTTCTCCATAAGGAGTACATGTGCTCGGGAATGAAAAAAAAATTAGGAGCACACACAGAAATTTAGGAGCATGGTGAAAAACATTCAAGTAACTCAAGAGTTTATTAACAAACAATTGATTACATAAATATTTTTACTGTGTGTGTGTGTGTGTGTGTGTGTGTGTGTGTGTGTGTGTGTGTGTGTGTGTGTGTGTGTGTGTGTGTGTGTGTGTGTGTGTGTGTGTTCCTCCTCCTTGTGTGCAACTATGATATAAAAACCAGTGGAGGACTAGTATTCTAGACACTAGCCATGGGCCTTAAAATATTGAAAACAACATTTACATAGCTTTTTAAAACACTGAAATGTTGAAACGCGTCTGTTTAAATAAAATATCGCAAGAGTTTTTTTTTAATATTTGAAAGTTTTCTTTTTTCCAACATTGAAGCACTGAAACAACTTTTTGAAACATTGAAACTGTTTTTAAAATATTGACACTGCATTTTAACAGACGTATTGGTTCTGCAATACTGGGGATTTTTCACAGTGTGTGTGTGCGTGTGCGCGTGCGTGTCTGTACTGAGGGGCACCCATCGGTGCGATAGCACGTTCCACCAAAACTGGCCCACGCCTACTGGACAGCCGCAAAGGATGTCGGGCGTCCAGCGGCTTTTGTATGCTGGCCGACCGGCACGCTCAGTCAGTGGGCCACGGCAGGAGCGGGGTCGAGCTCCGTCATATGGGCAACACTTATTTAATAACCTTCCAGCATATTGTAATTCAAGAAGTCTGAGCGAAAACTAGACTTCTACACCTTCTCTTGGCTCTGTATTCAGGCTTTAGAAGAGCTAGACTTCTACACCTTCTCTTGGCTGTGTATTGTAGCGACTTCGGGGGGCAGTCCGGGAACCGCCACAGCCGGGACGCGAACCCGTGTCTCCCGCTCCACAAGCGCCAACGTTAACCAGTCAACTAAAGGGTCCGACGTGTCTACTTATCCGTGCACGTTACACTATTCAAGCTTTAGAAAAACTGGACTTCTACACCTCCTCTTGGCTCTGTATTCAGGCTTTAGAAAATCTAGCCCAAGACGGAAGGTTTTAAGCCAATCACGGGTCAGTTCAGAGAGAGGGCGTTCCTATTGGCTGTTATACAAACGCGGATAACGCGTGTACCCGATCAATTCGCGTCCGCTTTACCCTGCCGGTCGTTTGTGGTTGATAATCAGCAAGAGCGACCCAAAATGGCTGCTTCACTTGAACAACATTAGTGTAAGAGATTCTCTGGAAAAATAATTTGTAGATGGACAGATTGTTGTAATATTTGCTAGTAATATTTGATTTGCTAATGTCCCTTACGGCTTTCCGTAGCGCCACAGCAAAGTCACGTGATGTACGTAACGTCAGTCAGAATCCGGTCGGTGAATAAACACCCAGCACGAGAGAAGTCGTCCTTGCTTTATTAATGTTATAAGTTAACATAGCCAGAGGGCACAGATCATTACATGGTGTCAGAGTAGCGGAGTTTAAATACCCAATGTGGATTCGTACGGCGTTCCAGCTCCACGGATGGACTGGGAATCGGCGAACTTACCTGAAGCATGGGGACGATTTCGACAAACAACGGAGCTAATGTTCAAGGGCCCCCTGCGGGGGAAGAACGAAGAGGAGAAATGCAGCTACCTCCTGCTCTGGATAGGGGAAAAAAGGCGCGATGTGCACAACACTTGGACACTCAGCGGAGAACAAGCCAAGAAGCTAGAAACGTACTACGATAAGTACACTGAGCACATCACCCCCAAAGCAAACCCGATTTATGCCAGATATAAATTTCATGAAAAGATGCAGGGAGAGAGTGAATCCTTCGAACAATTTGTAACTGAACTAAAGCTCCTAGTCAAAGACTGTGGCTACCCAAATGCCGACGAGATGGTCAGGGACCGCATCGTGTTTGCCACCAACTCACCCAGAGCGAGAGAAAAGCTACTTAGCCAGGGAGCTGAGCTAACGCTAGAAAAAGCCATAGATGTAGCCCGCTCACACGAGCTAGCAAAGCAACAGCTAAAGTTTATGGGCCAGGGCAGCACACATGAAACGGTGCACGCAATAGGCAGAAAGACTTACAAACCGAACGCACCCAAAGCAGCTAACACTAACTTCAGACAAAGGGAAGGTAACGTTAGCACCGCCGCTAGGGCGTGTAGCTATTGTGGAGGGCTACACGGCGCTAAAGCCACTTGCCCAGCTAAGGGTAAACAATGCATTAAATGCAAAAAGCTCAATCATTTTGCTAAAGTATGCAAGTCTAGCTCCCAGGGACAGACAAAGTACTACCGCGGCACAGTACATGCCGTCGGAGAGAACCCAGAAGAGTACACCACTGACAGAGAGCAGGAAGAACTGTACTTGGACAACATTACAGTGGAGAGCACCGCTGTGGGAGAACAGACAGAGCTGTACATAGACTGCATCTCAATAGAGAACGACGGAAAAAGCAACGAGCAGGCTTACGTAGAGGTTGGAATTGGCACACCTCCACAGAAGGTAAAGTTTAAACTAGACACCGGGGCACAGGCCAATACTATTCCCACCAACCTGTTCCAGGCGCTGTTCAAAAATGTGACACTGAAACCAGCAATACACAGACTCACTGAATATGGAGGAGGCGCGCTGAGCGTGAAAGGCACATGCAAACTAAAATGTAAGTACAGAGACGATGCAATGATGCTGGACTTTTACGTCATTGACACAAACGCCCCACCAGTCATGGCGATGAAAACATGCCGTGACCTAAACTTGGTAAAAATAGTGATTGCTGTGAGCGAGGAAAACAATGTCACATCACAGAGCATAATGGATGAGTATGCAGATGTTTTCCAGGGAATAGGAGAGTTCCCAGGCGAGTGCACCTTCCGCGTCACACCAGATGCAACACCGGTCGTCTGCCCGCCACGCAGAATCCCCATCGCCCTACGCAGCAAACTGAGGGACGAGCTTGACAGCATGGAGAAAGGCGGCATAATCTGTAAGGTAACAGAACCCACAGAATGGGTGAACGCACTCGTCATTGTTGAGAAGCCAAAGACAGGCAAACTTAGTGTGTTTAGACCCCAGAGCTCTTAACAAAGTGATACAATGACCTCACTACCCCCTCCCCACGCTGGAGGACGCCACCACAAAGCTCGCTGGAGCTGAGTACTTTAGCGTGTTAGACGTGCGGTCAGGCTATTGGGCCATCAAACTGAGCACTGAATCCTCAATGTTGACGACATTTAACACAGTGTTTGGCAGGTATCGTTTCCTCAGACTGCCATTCGGAATCGTGCCCGCTCAAGACGAGTTCCAGAGACGCGTGGATGAAACATATGAAGGATTGGACGGTGTGACGGCCATAGTGGATGACATACTAGTGTTCGGCAAGACTAAAGAGGAACATGACCAGCGTCTCAGAGCGATGCTGAAGCGCACAAGGGAGCGAGGGGTGAGGCTCAACCCCGACAAGTGTCACATATGCGTGTCCGAGGTAAGCTACTTCGGCCACACGCTCTCACACGAAGGCATCAAACCAGACCCACACAAGGTGAAGGCGGTCAAGGACATGCAACCCCCACAGAACAAAGCAGGGGTTTCTCACACACCACCACAAGCCCCCACTACCCACAGAGCAACGGCCTCTCCGAGAAGACTGTCCAGACGGCCAAACGCATCCTGGACAAAGCCAAAGCTGTGAACAAAGACCCCTACATGAGCTTACTGGAGTATCGCAACACACCGGTGGACAACCTGAAATCACCGGCACAGCTACTGATGAGTCGGAGGCTGCGGTCCATTCTCCCATCAACAGCAAAACACCTGCAGCCACAGATCGCCAGTCAGGAGGATGTTCACAAAAGGAGAGAGGTATGTCAACAGCGCCAGCAGGCATACTACAACCGAACAGCCAAACCTCTGCCTCACCTTCCCGCAGGCACACCAATCCGCTTCCGGCAGGAGGATGGATCCTGGAGACCTGCAACTGTGGAAAGACCAGCGAACACAGACAGGAGCTACCACATCCAAACCAAAGAAGGTCAGATCTACCAACGCAACCGTCAACACCTGCGACAAAGCAGAGTGAACACTCACACTACACACACACACACACTTCACAGCAGACTGTTACCAGCGCTAACAACAACACACAAGCCCATCAGCAAGAGCATGCTGAACCTCCAGACACGAGCAATCAGCGACAACCAGACACACAGCCTGGTTACACCACGAGGTCAGGTCGCACGATCAAACCAAGACAAATCCTTTACTTATGAATGTTAAAAAAAGAGAGAATTTTACACCAACCTGTACTATACCTGCTATGTTTTGAAAAGAAATATTTACAGCGTTCACTTACCTTGTGTACCTACCTGCTGTTTGCAGTTACCAGTAATGAAATGAAAAAAAAAGATGAAATGTTATTACGGTGTCACATTTAGACAGTGAAGGAAATGTTTTACACTACTTTGTTGCAGTCCAGTTATATAAGAGTTCCACTTTCATATTCTTTCTTATTAAGATTGTATTCGCTTATAAACGTGCTCAACGTGGTCTGTATCTCTGCAGAGAAAGCAGCACTTTTCAGAAAAAGGGAGATGTAATATTTGCTAGTAATATTTGATTTGCTAATGTCCCTCACGGCTTTCCGTAGCGCCACAACAAAGTCACGTGATGTACGTAACAACGTCAGTCAGAATCCGGTCGGTGAATAAACACCCAGCACGAGAGAAGTCGTCCTTGCTTTATTAATGTTATAAGTTAACATAGTCAGAGGGCACAGATCATTACAATTGTCAACTAGGACACAAGTTTCACCAGTCTCGATTTGCCATTTCCGGGTTGCACACGAGCGTAAGGGGCTGCAGAGTGATGCGGAGGTCATTTGGTGGGAGGGATTTGGCGGAGTGATATGAAGTAGTAGAGAGAGGGAGGCGGAAGGATCTGCATTGGAATAGTCCAATAAAATCTTACTCTATTCAGACGCATGGGTAGGTCCATATTAAAGAGAAAAATACAACACAGGACAACAACACAAAAAAATATAGCTAACAGCAGTTCACAAACCCACAATGATGAAAACTTATACAGACATTTGTTCCAATGTTTCTAGAAACAAGAAGAGTACCATATGTCACTTTATGTAGACTCGGTTAAGAGCATTATAATTATATTCTTGGAATCAATTAATCGACATATACATTTGTACATAAAATTCCTCAACAAGGCGTGAAAAGTGGGAACACTACTAGTCACAAAAATATGACTTGCACTTGTCCATCTTGGAGTATTGAGCAAGATTCTGAATTCCTGTCCGGATTCATCTTTCCCCTCGTCTCCTTTTCGCTCAAAATAATAGTGAATGGGCTTCATTTTTAGGGATGTCTTTGCAATACTTTTTAAATGTGCCCGTCCCTGAATGACTGCTGTAGGTTGTAATCTTTACTCTCACACTGCTGGTAAATTATTTTTTTTCCGGTTTGCACGTATCTATTTTCAGGGGCAAATGCGAATGAAATACTCACACTGTAGAGCCCTGTAGGCATATGACAATAAGTAATGTACCATCTACCTCAAGGGAGAACTGAATAGGCTTACTAAAGGGTGGCCAAATATCAAAGAACTACAGTAGATATACAAATATGGCAGTTATCTATAATTAATAATTTGGTTGCTAGTCAGAAGAGAATAGGAAGCAATAATTACAGCATTAACAAATGGAGGTCTCAGATAAAGAGGACTTAGGTAGTATCAGATTGATGACCCTCGGCAAATTGCCATCATCAGCAAATGATGTGTTAATATCAAGAACTAGGGAGCAATCAGAAATCATGTTTATTGGCCATGTAGGTTTGCACATACGTAGAATTTGACTCCGGTTTCATGGCTCTCTCGGTGTACTTAACACAGAATAACAACAATACAACACAACAATATTCAGATATATACACAAGGATTGAGTATATACAGGGAAAATAAGAGGTGATAAGGTGCAATGGTGTAGAGAATGTATCAGAGATGCTGAAATAGATGTTAGCACGTTACTTACATACATGCCTGAGGTAGACAGAGTGTACCGGTATACGTGCAGTATATATAAAATGGTTGGATTATTAGACAGTGTCAATCATTCATTTGAATGACAGCCTGCAGAAAGAAACTTTTTATATCTGGTTGCTTTGGGGTACAGTGCTCTGTAGCGCTTACCAGGGGGGAGGAGTTGGAACAGGTTGTGACCAGGGTGTAATGGGTCTGCAGTGATGTTGCCTGCCCGTTCCTTGATTCTGGAGGTAGATCATTACATTACATTACATTACATTACATTACACTTATAAATAGGTATCTTGGATAACTAAGCATTAGTTAATGGCAGAGGAAGATGCAGAAGACAGGAAGAAATGGAAACGGATGATCCGCTGTGGCGACCCCTAACGGGAGCAGCCGAAAGTAGTAGTAGTAGTAGTAGTTAACGGCAGAATAATGTAACCATTTACTATTCATTACCCAACGTTTAGCTACTCATTGGTACTCATTACTAAATCGCAAGTTGTTAGGAACGAGTAGCAGATCCCTGCTCATTGTTGTGTTTGCTAAGTACGAGTCGGCAGCTACCGGCAGTAAATGGTTAGTTCAGGAAGTGTAATTTAAAGTGTTGCCAATAATACTGCAATTCATGTAATTTGTTCTTTGCGCTTTGCTGGATCTTCTTGCTGGGCTTCAAACACAATGAGGTCTCATTTAAGCCTTTAAAAAACAGTCACACGGCAAGTCCCACGTTTGTCTACGGTTAATATTAATGCAACACTATAACATAGGGCTGGGCAATAATTTAATATTATTGTTAACAATTTTTTGTCTAAATTAATGATAATAAGAATCTGTTATCTAAAATGTCTTATAAAATAGCTCCCAAAATGAGTTCTGATATATTTGATGGAATATTATTTGAAAACTAGCCTGTGTTTGATATACTTTACATTACCATACAGTTCAATGTGTTGAACCCCAGCTGGATTCTTATACAAGGTGTTTTTGCAAATGCTGATATCGTGATATGGATCGATATGTGAAAAATTCCCTATGTGATACTATTGTTCATTTCACCTAACACAACTATGACGTATTAAATTTACATACAAACATGCTATACAAACGTTAGCTTGCAGCAAATGTTTGCTTCTACAGTACGTTTCAGCAGCATGCCATGAGAGCGGCATGCCATGAGAGGTTTGCCATAAAGTGCTCAAGTGTTGGGCAACTGGCAGCATGCTTAACATACATTTAGACCTGTGCACTCATTTAGGTTGGCATTGGGGGGGGGGGGATCTGCATCTTTAATTGACCTCTAATATGAATTAAGTACTGGTTCCTCTTTGCTCTTCTGCACAATATTGAATTTAAGAATTCGTTTAGCCTCCGCAACCACTTGATACATATGCCACAAGCTCTCTCTCGTTCTGATTGGCTTTTTACAACACGGCACATCTCATTTAGATCTAAAGATACGGGCGAGGAACTGAGCATGTCAAGGATGGTTACGCGTCGGCATGCTAATACACATGTATAATTCCTAGCTCCCCACAGCCCCCTGTGCTCAACCATCTATAAAGAATTAAATATAAAATCAATTTACACTTGCCATTATAATTTCTCTTGTTGCAGCAAGACTTGGTTGGAGAGAGGAAGTCAATGCAAGGGGCCAAAGCTGAGGGCTGGTATCTGAGCTTTTAGAGTGACTGAGCATCCCCACTGTTTCAAGTGTTTTTGAATATTCATTCAGAAAATGACAATGGGTAGAAAAGGTGCATGAGCGGTAGCTAACCAAAGTCTGCGAGAGAATATTTATGAATATTTATTGACATGGCATGAGCAACCCTCACCCCACCTGCGACATTTTTGCTAAGGACAGGGAAGATAAATAAATGAAAAAAACATTTGCAAGCAATCATGTGGCGTTTTGGTTGTTTGGCATCCCAATACAAACACGCAAACAAACAATGTAAAACTGGTCGTTCTGTCTGCCTGACTGGCAGGACTCACTTCTCCAGCAACAGCTGTTCTGCAGCGCTCCCAGGGCCCCCTGCGCGAACCAAAGTGTGCATGTCAACCAACTAACACAAACCCTCGCAACACAGTCAGGTGTACGCTGCACAAATGAGTAAATACAGGAAATGAGAAAGTGTATTCAACGCTTAATCCAACTCCCCAAGGCACAGTAGCTGCCCTTTTAAAACGTTTAATGAAGGCACGCTGAAATAAAGGAGGAGGAGGAGGGGACGGATCTCTAGAAAGGATAATGGCATCACTGTAAACATGGCTGAAAAACAAAGGATTATGAGAAAATGAACTTCTCACATGACAGCATAAATCACTGGGGAAGCATTCTCTCCTAATGGAAAGCTGGGGCCCCTACCGAGGACCTTATCAATCATAGAGATAGAGCTGACACCATATTGACTGTGCACCAGCAAACAATATCTAGGATGAGGTCTAAGTGCTATTCCCAATGCAGCCCACATTGTAGATCACTCCATTCCCAGCATACCTTGGGAGTACATTGAATTATTGAAATTGCATGTTGAGTACGGAGTGGGGTTGTTTGGAGAGGGTGGAGGAAACATTTAATGGCTGCTGCACTACAGCAGCACACCTAGCTAAATAAAGGACACATTTATTCAGATACAGCCAAGACTGAAATATTGTCTAGATGGATGCTCATTTGATTAAAAGGCTAAGCAGAGTCTGGGTAAGAGTATATATATTTATATATATATGTGAGTTAATGGTAATATCAATCAGTCGAACAATGAGTGTTTATGTGTACTCAAGGAAGGTGGAGGTTTGATTAAGATGTCTACATGTGTTTAATTAATGCACACTCTAAAATGATTTGAGTTTACAAGGCTCGCCCGATAGTCAAATTATCACATGAAATAAAATGAAATGTTGTTCCCCCCAGCCCACAGGAGTGCAACACAAAGACAAAAACACATATCCAAAACCTACAAAAACACATGTATCCATACTGCAAAAACTACAAAACTACAAAAACACATATATCCAACATAGCCACAAAAAAAATAAAATAAATTTCACTGTCCAAGAGAGCGAACGCCAGCCAGGATGACTGTCGGAACTGCTGGTCTGCATGGGCTAGCAGTTAGCTTAGCCTGTCCCGCTTCCGTGTCTTGTCAGACCACGCTCGGTGTTTCCTCTTCGGGCACAGCTCCGAGCTGGGCCATGGTCCCTGGGCCCACAGGACGCAGCAGACCAAGTTCCCTCAGCCGATCCAGCGCCAGCTCTCCCAGCCATCACACAAAGACATAACCTTTGACGCAGAAGTGGACAAAGCCACTGCATGGACGGCACTGGGTGAGGCCGCAGCAAATGTAAGTTTGCGCCGCCATCTTCCCACACCGGTACTGGGTGAGGCCGCTGCAAACGTTGAGTTCACGCTGCTATCATTATAGAGCGGAAGTTAGGTTGCGGAGTGACCCTGCTTCCAACATTGTGTTCGAGACTTTTTAGAAAATGTCTCCGTTTCTGTCTTTTGCTTGTCCAAAACCTTTGGATATTAAGCTGATTCATTTTGAGAATATTGTTTTTATCTGTCTCCAGAAATGTGTGGTTCTTTACTGCCGTTCAAAATAAAGAGACAGCGTATACCTGTATTGTTGAGGCACTAGCTAACAGGATCAGTTTCCAAAGATTAGGAAAAGGAACCTGATGTATCCTGAAGACTATCCTGACGAAGGCAAATAAGTTTGCCAAAACCTCAGTTAAATAATATTTGCGTTTGAGTTATGAGCGTGCAGCTTCCTTTACCTAATCTTTTCCTGTGCCCAGATTGCATACTACATGCTAATTCTGATTGTTTTGTTATATTGTGTTTTGAAAAATTGCTGGAAAACTCGCAAAAAAATAAGAAAAAGAAGGTGAACAGCAGTGCAACCCAAGGACGAGCAGTAAACCGACCCTCAAGGGCGTCCTACGCGGTTTACAGGAGCAAGCTGGAACTCACGGGAGTAAATCAACTGTCATCTCTGCCATCCTAAAGGGCAATGGAAAGAAAGGATGATTATGAAAACAACTGTTTTTGTTTGAAATTACCGGATTCTCCTTCCTCGCATTTCTGGCGGTGTTCACATTACATCATTTCCAGTCAGTACAACATGGTTTCTGACATACTATCAAAATGGTATAGTGTGAAGATCAGTACGCAGTAGATACTACGTAGTGCTAGTTTCTAGCATGGATGTGGGGCACAGCTTTCATTTATGGCCACTGACCACATCGTTTGCGGGTCAGAAGTCAGCAGCGGGACTTGATGCATGCACTCAGCCGGTTCTGTGAGAGAGCTGTGGTTTAAGGTGTGTACAGAGCACAGTGCATCAGATGCCTGATGAAAAATCTAGCTGTTGTTTGCATTATGCTGGCATCAGTTTAGATCACAACGTGATGAAGGTAGTTTGACAAAGGGGATTAAATGGCAGTTTCAGTAATCAAATGTAATCTTATTTTTTTAACTTGCATGTAAACACACCGATTGTGACCGCCACGTACTCATTCACACCTGCACCAGAACATAAGTGTATGTGAGAGGGGTGGATTTCACAGTTTCTTTTTAAACAGCTGAGACTCCATCATATGTCTGTGACTTGTCTGTGACCTCAAACCAAACTGGCACAAAAATCCCCAAAAGAATTGGGCTTTATCACTAAATACACTCACCGGCCACTTTATTAGGCACACCTGTCCAACTGCATGTTAACGCAAATTTCTAATCAGCCAATCACATGGCAGCAACTCAATGCATTTAGGCATGTAGACATGGTCAAGACGATCTGCTGCAGTTCAAACCGAGCATCAGAATGGGGAAGAGAGGTGATTTAAGTGACTTTGAACGTGGCATGGTTGTTGGTGCCAGACGGGCTGGTCTGAGTATTTCAGAAACTGCTGATCTACTGGGATTTTCACGCACAACCATCTCTAGGGTTTACAGAGAATGGTCCGAAAAAGAGAAAATATCCAGTGAGCGGCAGTTCTGTGGGCGAAAATGCCTTGTTGATGCCAGAGGTCAGAGGAGAATGGCCAGACTGCTTCGAGCTGATAGAAAGGCAACAGTAACTCAAATAACCACTCATTACAACCGAGGTATGCAGAAGAGCATCTCTGAACGCACAACACGTCGAACCTTGAGGCAGATGGGCTACAGCAGCAGAAGACCACACCGGGTGCCACTCCTGTCAGCTAAGAACAGGAAACTGAGGCTACAATTCGCACAGGCTCACCAAAACTGGACAATAGAAGATTGGAAAAACGTTGCCTGGTCTGATGAGTCTCGATTTCTGCTGCGACATTCGGATGGTAGGGTCAGAATTTGGCGTCAACAACATGAAAGCATGGATCCATCCTACCTTGTATCAACGGTTCAGGCTTGTGGTGGTGGTGTAATCGTGTGGGGGATATTTTCTTGGCACACTTTGGGCCCCTTAGTACCAATTGAGCATCGTGTCAACGCCACAGCCTACCTGAGTATTGTTGCTGACCATGTCCATCCCTTTATGACCACAGTGTTCCCATCTTCTGATTGCTACTTCCAGCAGGATAATGCACCATGTCATAAAGCTCGAATCATCTCAGACTTGTTTCTTGAACATGACAATGAGTTCACTGTACTCAAATGGCCTCCGCAGTCACCAGATCTCAATCCAATAGAGCACCTTTGGGATGTGGTGGACCGGGAGATTCGCATCATGGATGTGCAGCCGACAAATCTGCGGCAACTGCGCGATGCTATCATGTCAATATGGACCAAACTCTCTGAGGAATCTTTCTAGTACCTTGTTGAATCTATGTCACGAAGGATTAAGGCAGTTCTGAAGGCAAAAGGGGGTCCAACCCGGTACTAGCAAGGTGTACCTAATAAAGTGGCCAGTGAGTGTATGTACAAATGGTTTGTTATAATTTACTTTCATTGTTACACCTAAGTATTTGGTCTCATTTAACTGATACGACTACTTATATATTAACAGTTGTAATTATTATTTATTTATTTATTTGTTATCATTATCCATCCGTCCATTATCCAAGCCGCTTATCCTTAGTAGGGTCATGGGGATGCTGGAATCTGTCCCAGCAGTCATTGGGCAGCAGATGGGGAAACACCCTGGACAGGCCGCCAGTCCATCACAGGGCTAATATTAATATTATTATTATCATATTATTATATTTATCATTATATTATTTAATTAATTTAACTAAACTAAAAGGACAAATCTACACACCTTTCCAGCTTTTAGTGGAGATTATAATTTCCCCCAACCTCTCTGGGCCTGAAAAGTAAGTTTTAAAATGTCCTAACTTAGCATGCCTGATGCTCGAATGGTTTCGTGCATGACCTTGTTGTCTGAACTGTGCGTCTGTGTGAATGCAGGCTCTGGAGTGTGGGGCGAGGGAATTTCGACATCATACTCTGCGTATGAGAAAATGCAAGGTTTTTGTGTGACTGCAGCCACAGATGCCGGGACTCCGTTGAAACGCAGATGCCCTCCTCTCCTCACAGGGAGGGAGACTTTGGGAATTTGGTGTGAAGCATGTTGCAGGATCCTGTTCTCTTTCTGCCTGACCTGTTTTCGGTTGGGAGTCACGTGCGCCACAAAGCGTGGCATTCGCCGCTTAATTTAGCAATCATGGTGTTCCTCGGGCAGCAGCCCATCTGAGTTGTGCTGAGCTTTGACTCAGAGGTTTAGATCAAATCCGCTGATCCCCCTCGTTATCTGCCCCAATTTGTACCAAGAAACCCAAGAAGGGAGGAGGCATGACATGAAGCGTTCCCCGAGACCAGCTCATGTCACCTCCCCGCTTTATCTGCTGGGAAAGATAAAGATTGAGACAAACAGGTGAATGTAATGTCCTTAAAGGTCTTTGCAAGTTTACAGTAACGTATACTGTGAGGCTTTTAGACATCCCGGTAAACAGGAACTTGAGAATACGTTGCATTGACCACAAAGCTATACAGTCTAGAGGACTCTCACCTTGCAGCTGTCATGGTTGTGCCTTAACCTCCGTTGGAAGGGGCCCTGCTAAAAGCTCTCTGGCACTAAGTTAATCTGTAAAATATGACCCCAAAACAGCCATCCCAAATATCATCCAATGGCGATACTTGATAATGATTAGCTGTAAATGGTGATTAACAAGTGAGTTATGGGGAACTTATAAGCTTTTACACAACACACTTGTTAACATTAACCAACAGCTTGAAAATATTAAAGACCGTTTTATTTATTAATAATGCTTTAAATGTTGTATCTAGTACCTTCTTCCTTTTTTGATCTGAATATAACCTCTTCCTAACAGCACTTGGCAGACTAGACTAATCTGAATATAACCTCTTCCTAACAGCATTTACCAGACTAGGCTGTCCAGACCAGACCAGACCATTTAGGACCGTGTCCATGTCAGGTCTAAATTCTGATATAATTTCATTTTGATTTTTCTTTCTTGTAAGGCTAGTATTAACAATCATTTAAAAATTATAAGATTGTGGGGCAACCAGGTGGCGTGGCAGTCTATTCCGTCACTTACCAACATGGGGATCAGTGGTTCAAATCCCCGTGTTACCTCCGGCTTGGTCGGGCGTCCCTACAGACACAATTGGCCGTGTCTGCGGGTGAGAAGCCGGATGTGGGTATGTGTCCTGGTCACTGCACTATCGCCTCCTCTGGTCGGTCGGGGAGTCTGTTTGGGGTGGGGGTGGGGACTGGGGGGAATAGTGTGATCTTCCCATGCGCTACATCCCCCTGGTGAAACTCCTCACTGTCAGGTGAAAGGAAGCGGCTGGTGACTCCACATGTAGGAGGCATGTGGTAGTCTGCAGCTCTCCCTGGATCAGCAGAGGGAGTGGAGCAGTGAACGGGACGGCTCGGAATATAGGGTAATTGGCCGAATTCAATTGGGGAGAAAAAGGGGAAAGGCCAAAAAAAAAAAGATTATAAGATTTTTGTTAATTATTTCAGGCAGTCTTCTGATGTTAACAGTTCTGTTGTAAGAGCTTAATAAGTGGCTTTTTACTCATTTATTAATGACTTTTTACAGCTACTCTGTTATGAAGTGTGCCCCATATAAAAGCCCCAGACCTGGGAGTTTAAACCTGGTCAGTGTTCAGTGGAGAGGTATGAATCCCAGTGTGAGCCCAGCAACAAGCCCAGCAACGAGCCTGCCCCACCCCCACCCCCAGCTCTCATGGATGGATATTGTCAGTGGGTGAAGGGCTAAATGATTGTCAGATCAGATTTATTACCCGCGCATGGATTCATTTGTCAGTATTGTACCATCTCGTAAGACACCACCAAGCAAAGCTTTAATTAGCACATCATTAATTGTTGTGATTATTGGCCTCCTCTCGAGGCTTCACCAACGGGAGGTAGGACCAGAACTCTCCACCAACTTTTGGGAGTGACAGAAATTAAGCTTCAGCCTGCAGTAAGTCACGCACAAAAGCG
The DNA here is from genome assembly GCF_029633865.1 of Lampris incognitus. Classification (NCBI taxonomy): domain Eukaryota; kingdom Metazoa; phylum Chordata; class Actinopteri; order Lampriformes; family Lampridae; genus Lampris; species Lampris incognitus. The sequence goes on from NC_079212.1 coordinate 42,046,661, forward strand.
GCATTTGAAGTCTCGGTCTTGATGTATCTTCCGAGATGGGAATTCATTAATATTTTTGGACAGTCTGAGCAAAATCACTCGGCGTGATTGCTCAAGCGCCGCTCACAGATAGTAGTGTTCTGTTTGTACAATCACAACAAATTATTTTTTGCCCTGCTGCGTATTGTTGCGTTGAAAACAAATGCAGCCGCAGCGAGATACAAGACTCCAAAAAACTCTTCAGCTGTGATTTATGTGCGCATGCAATCATATGGGATGCCATGGAGCCGTTTCTGGGGTGTTATTTTGGAGCGTAACTGATGCGCCGGCCTGATGTCAGCTACCTCACATCAACCTTTGCACAATTTTGTGTCCCTGCAGACCCTTATTGTATGATAACACATCTACACCCCTATCTAGCAGTGCACCTCCAAGACTACCACCAGATTCTGCCAAGATTTATTCTTTTGTAGTACTTTATCCTCTGTAGTAACCTGGGGTTACTGCAATGGATTGTACTTGCCTAGTGCTCGCACGATACAGCAGAAAATGTATTTTTGAATTGAGTTGTGGATCTGCCAGGTGTGCACTGCACAGCTGAACTGCTGCACATCTAAGGGGTCAGGGCTGTTTCGCTGGCTGGTAATGCAAGGAGTACTGACAGAAGTGACCCCGGGTCGGATTACGTATAAAATGGTAATTTAAGGGTAGTTGGCATTACATCTTGTGCAAGGCACTGACTTAATCTTTCATGTGTCAGAGGTGCTACGCTGTCCCCAAATGACCCCACACTTTGACCGCTCATATTGATTGTGATATGAATGTGCACATTTCACATTTCTGTATGTGCACACACATTGGTATATAGAGGATTTTTTTTAAAATGTTCACTTATTTTAAAAGACAATGGCTAGTAAATTGTTTTTCCCTCTATTGTGCTATATTATTTATACATATGATCCCTTCTCAAACCCCAATGTTAAGGTAATTATATACATAAAAAAAAAATATATATATACTGCTCAAAAAAATAAAGGGAACACCTAAAAAACACAATATAGACCTCGATGAATGAAATATTTCAGCTGAAAATCTTTATTTATTAGACAGAGGAATGTGTTTAGAGCAAAATAACCTAAGAATGATCAATGGAAATCAAAATCATTAGCCCATTAAGGTCTGGATTCAGAATCATACTCAAAATCAAAGTGGAAAATGAGAACATAGGCTGATCCAACTTCTGTGCAAATTCTTCAAGACGATTCAAAATGAGGCTCAGTAGTGTGTGTGGCCTCCACGTGCCTGTATGCACTCCCTACATCGTCTGGGCATGCTCCTGATGAGATGACGGATGGTCTCCTGAGGGATCCCCTCCCAGACCTGGATCAGGGCATCGGTCAACTCCTGGACAGTCTGTGGTGCGACATCGCGTTGGCGGATGGTACGAGACATGATGTCCCAGAGGTGCTCGATTGGATTCAGGTCTGGGGAACGTGCAGGCCAGTCCATAGCATCAATGCCCTCTCGACATACAGGAACTGCTGACACACTCTGGCCACATGAGGACGAGCATTGTCATGCATGAGCAGGAACCCAGGGCCCACTGCACCAGCATATGGTCTGACAATGGGTCTGAGGATCTCATCCCGGTACCTAATGGCAGTCATGGTACCTCTGGCTAGCACGTAGAGGTCTGTGCGGCCCTCCAAGGATATGCCTCCCCAGACCATCACTGACCCACCGCCAAACCGGTCATGCTGGAGGATGTTGCAGGCAGCAGAACGTTCTCCACAGCGTCTCCAGACTCTCTCACGTCTGTCACATGTGTTCAGTGTGAACCTGCTCTCATCTGTGAAGAGCACAGGGCGCCAATGGCGAATCTGCCAACCAAGATGTTCTCTGGCAAAGGTCAATCGGGCTGCACGGTGTTGGGCCTGTGCTCACAGGCCCCAATTGTGGACGTCGGGCCCTCATACCATCCTCATGCATTCTGTTTCTCACTGTTTGAGCAGAAACCTGCACATTAGTGGCCTGTTGAAGGTCGTTTTGTAGGGCTCCGGCAGTGCTCCTCCTGTTCCTCCTTGCACAAAGGACCAGATAGCGGTCCTGCTGCGGGGTTGTTGTCCTCCTGCGGCCCCCTCCACGTCTCCTGGTGTACTGACCTGTCTCCTGGTACCTCCTCCATGCTCTGGACACTGTGCTGGGAGACACATCAAATCTTCTTGCCACAGCACGCATTGATGTGCCATCCTGGATGAGCTGCACTACCTGAGCAACTTCTGTAGGTTGCAGATACCGCCTCATGCCACCTCTAGTGGTGAGGGCACTAGCAAAATGAAAAACTAACCAAAGATCGGCCAGAAAAGATGAGGACAGGCAAATGGTCTGTGGCCACCACCTGCAAATCCATTCCTTTTATAGGGGTTGTCTTGCAAATTGGCTAATTTAAACCTGGTGGAAATTAGACAATTTACCAACAGGTGAAATTGAGTCACAAATCAGTGTTGCTTCCTAACTGGACAGGTTGATACCTCAAAAGTGTGATTGACTTGGAGCTACATCGCATTGCTTATGTGTTCCCTTTATTTTTTTGAGCAGTGTATATATATATATATATATATATATATATATATATATATATATATTGTGGGGTTTTTTTTCAGGAAACTGTCAGTGGTGTTGATAAAAATGCTAGACAAATGGGGAGCGAAATATTAAGAGCTTTATATATATATATACATATATGTATATGTATATATATACATATATAGATATATTGATATTGATATTAATATATATGTATTGATATATATTGATATTGATATTCCGCTCCTCATTAGTTGAGCACTTTCATCAAAACCACTGACGGTTTCCGGAAAAAAAAACAAATGCTATATATATATATATATGTGTGTGTGTGTGTGTGTGTGTGCATGTACACTACCGTTCAAAAGTTTGGGGTCACCCAAACAATTTTGTGTTTTCCATGAAAAGTCACACTTATTCACCACCATATGTTGTGAAATGAATAGAAAATAGAGTCAAGACATTGACAAGGTTAGAAATAATGATTTGTATTTGAAATAAGAGTTTTTTTACATCAAACTTTGCTTTCGTCAAAGAATCCTCCATTAGCAGCAATTACAGCATTGCAGACCTTTGGCATTCTAGCTGTTAATTTGTTGAGGTAATCTGGAGAAATTGCACCCCACGCTTCCAGAAGCAGCTCCCACAAGTTGGATTGGTTGGATGGGCACTTCTTGCGTACCATACGGTCAAGCTGCTCCCACAACAGCTCAATGGGGTTCAGATCTGGTGACTGCGCTGGCCACTCCATTACCGATAGAATACCAGCTGCCTGCTTCTGCTCTAAATAGTTCTTGCACAATTTGGAGGTGTGTTTAGGGTCATTGTCCTGTTGTAGGATGAAATTGGCTCCAATCAAGCGCTGTCCACTGGGTATGGCATGGCGTTGCAAAATGGAGTGATAGCCTTCCTTATTCAGAATCCCTTTTACCCTGTACAAATCTCCCACCTTACCAGCACCAAAGCAACCCCAGACCATCACATTACCTCCACCATGCTTAACAGATGGCATCAGGCATTCTTCCAGCATCTTTTCATTTGTTCTGCGTCTCACAAACGTTCTTCTTTGTGATCCAAACACCTCAAACTTGGATTCATCCGTCCACAACACTTTTTTCCAGTCTTCCTCTGTCCAATGTCTGTGTTCTTTTGCCCATCTTAATCTTTTTCTTTTATTGGTCAGTCTCAGATATGGCTTTTTCTTTGCCACTCTGCCCTGAAGCACAGAATCCCGCAGCCGCCTCTTCACTGTAGATGTTGACACTGGTGTTTTGCGGGTACTATTTAATGAAGATGCCAGTTGGGGACCTGTGAGGCGTCTGTTTCTCAAACTAGAGACTCTAATGTACTTATCTTCTTGCTCAGTTGTGCAACGCGGCCTCCCACTTCTTTTTCTACTCTGGTTAGAGCCTGTTTGTGCTGTCCTCTGAAGGGAGTAGTACACACCGGTGTAGGAAATCTTCAATTTCTTAGCAATTTCTCGCATGGAATAGCCTTCATTTCTAAGAACAAGAATAGACTGTCGAGTTTCAGATGAAAGTTCTCTTTTTCTGGCCATTTTGAGCGTTTAATTGACCCCACAAATGTGATGCTCCAGAAACTCAATCTGCTCAAAGGAAGGTCATTTTTGTGGCTTCTGTAACGAGCTAAACTTTTTTCAGATGTGTGAACATGATTGCACAAGGGTTTTCTAATCATCAATTAGCCTTCTGAGCCAATGAGCAAACACATTGTACCATTAGAACACTGGAGTGATAGTTGCTTGAAATGAATGGGCCTCTATACACCTATGTAGATATTGCACCAAAAACCAGACATTTGCAGCTAGAGTAGTCATTTACCACATTAGCAATGTATAGAGTGTATTTCTTTAAAGTTAAGACTAGTTTAAAGTTATCTTCATTGAAAAGTACAGTGCTTTTCCTTCAAAAATATGGACCTTTCAATGTGATCCCAAACTTTTGAACGGTAGTGTATATATATATATATATATGAATATTAATATTATGGGGATGGATATGAACATCATGTGTGCCAAGGCTGAATTGTTGAAAGTTGGAGCTTATGAGTTGCAATGAACACACCAACAAAAGTAATTAAATTGGGGGTTTTTTTTATAACTAATTATTGGGTAAAGCCAGTTAATCTTGAACTTGATTCTCAGAATGTGAAACACACACATTGATCCGGGCTACAGAGCCATCCATCTCCAGCAGATAGGCTTGGGTGCACTAAACAGCCACCACTTATATCAAAGCAGTTGAAAACTATTGCACAAACTAAAACTAATCGATCGTGGACTCTGTTATGGATTATAATTTATGGCTTTGGGTGCAGCTAACAGTTAGCAATAATTAATCGGTCTTATATTCAAATTGGAAGCTGGTGTGGTTGGACTCCCCTGAGGTAAGTGGGTATGGATGTGTGTAGGTGGGGTTGCTGGAAATGAATGGAAGGTCAAGTTTATACCCAGCGGAAAATATGTCAATTACATTTAATTGACAGGATGTGTTTGTTCATGTTGTTTCAGCTGCTTTAACTGGTGTCTGTGTAGGTGTGTGTATTGCACACTTTGGTTGGTGTGCGTGTGTGTGTGCACATGTGCGTAATGATATTCCATGCCAAGGTCATCCCATTTACTAAATCTATTTTCATGACATATGGGGTTGTAAAATAACTAAAGATGATTGTCTATCTTTAACACACACACACACACACACACACACACACACATATATATATATACACTACCGTTCAAAAGTTTGGGATCACATTGAAATGTCCATATTTTTGAAGGAAAAGCACTGTACTTTTCAATGAAGATAACTTTAAACTAGTCTTAACTTTAAAGAAATACACTCTATACATTGCTAATGTGGTAAATGACTATTCTAGCTGCAAATGTCTGGTTTTTGGTGCAATATCTACATAGGTGTATAGAGGCCCATTCATTTCAAGCAACTATCACTCCAGTGTTCTAATGGTACAATGTGTTTGCTCATTGGCTCAGAAGGCTAATTGATGATTAGAAAACCCTTGTGCAATCATGTTCACACATCTGAAAACAGTTTAGCTCGTTACAGAAGCTACAAAACTGACCTTCCTTTGAGCAGATTGAGTTTCTGGAGCATCACATTTGTGGGGTCAATTAAACGCTCAAAATGGCCAGAAAAAGAGAACTTTCATCTGAAACTCGACAGTCTATTCTTGTTCTTAGAAATGAAGGCTATTCCATGCGAGAAATTGCTAAGAAATTGAAGATTTCCTACACCGGTGTGTACTACTCCCTTCAGAGGACAGCACAAACAGGCTCTAACCAGAGTAGAAAAAGAAGTGGGAGGCCGCGTTGCACAACTGAGCAAGAAGATAAGTACATTAGAGTCTCTAGTTTGAGAAACAGACGCCTCACAGGTCCCCAACTGGCATCTTCATTAAATAGTACCCGCAAAACACCAGTGTCAACATCTACAGTGAAGAGGCGGCTGCGGGATTCTGTGCTTCAGGGCAGAGTGGCAAAGAAAAAGCCATATCTGAGACTGACCAATAAAAGAAAAAGATTAAGATGGGCAAAAGAACACAGACATTGGACAGAGGAAGACTGGAAAAAAGTGTTGTGGACGGATGAATCCAAGTTTGAGGTGTTTGGATCACAAAGAAGAACGTTTGTGAGACGCAGAACAAATGAAAAGATGCTGGAAGAATGCCTGATGCCATCTGTTAAGCATGGTGGAGGTAATGTGATGGTCTGGGGTTGCTTTGGTGCTGGTAAGGTGGGAGATTTGTACAGGGTAAAAGGGATTCTGAATAAGGAAGGCTATCACTCCATTTTGCAACGCCATGCCATACCCAGTGGACAGCGCTTGATTGGAGCCAATTTCATCCTACAACAGGACAATGACCCTAAACACACCTCCAAATTGTGCAAGAACTATTTAGAGCAGAAGCAGGCAGCTGGTATTCTATCGGTAATGGAGTGGCCAGCGCAGTCACCAGATCTGAACCCCATTGAGCTGTTGTGGGAGCAGCTTGACCGTATGGTACGCAAGAAGTGCCCATCCAACCAATCCAACTTGTGGGAGCTGCTTCTGGAAGCGTGGGGTGCAATTTCTCCAGATTACCTCAACAAATTAACAGCTAGAATGCCAAAGGTCTGCAATGCTGTAATTGCTGCAAATGGAGGATTCTTTGACGAAAGCAAAGTTTGATGTAAAAAAACTCTTATTTCAAATACAAATCATTATTTCTAACCTTGTCAATGTCTTGACTCTATTTTCTATTCATTTCACAACATATGGTGGTGAATAAGTGTGACTTTTCATGGAAAACACAAAATTGTTTGGGTGACCCCAAACTTTTGAACGGTAGTGTATATATATATACTGGAGCAAAATCCCTTTTCTTGTAATTGCATTGTAAAAATGACCTCAAATGGAAATTATCCAGCGCAGTACATTGACTTGTTGATAGTATTTTAAAACCACAGAGAGGTGAATCAGTTCATCTGGACACCATTTATTGGGAGAAATGTGTCATCACTCATCTAATTGTGCTCTTCAGTCTCAGCCGACTGCAGGTATCCCCACCCTTATAAACAATACAGTGGCATAACCACCCAAACCAACAATCAGTTTCATATGCAAATTACTGTGACCATTAACTGGAGTTAGAATGGCCATGTGCACTATTCACAGAGGATTGGGGAAGGGTTGCAGTCACAGCATTGTAAGAGGGTGACAGATGTACTCTTAGCCCTCATCCCCACCTCCACCTCGGTTCAGGGATGATCGTTCCCTCTTCACATAGATGGCCTCTTTGACGCCCTGTTCAAACCGGCATTCCTCCCTATCAAGGATGTGCACATCCTCATCCTTGAAAGAGTGACCACTGGCCTGTAGATGGTGTAGACTGTGGAGTCCTGGCCTGACGTGTTAGCTCTCCTGTGTTGTGCCATCCTCTTGGCCAGCGTCTGTTTGGTTTCCCCGATGTACAAGTCACAGCAATCCTCCTGGCACTGAACGGGGTACACTATATTGCTCTGTTTGTACCGAAGGACCTAATCCTTGGAGTGGACCAATTTCTGCCGCAGCGCGTTTTGGGGTTTGAAAGCAACTGAGACGCGATGTTTGGAAAATGCGTGTCTCAACTGTTCCAACACCCCTCCCCACACACACACACCCCCCAACACACACACACACACACACACACACATGGAATCACCACTGGTTTACACTTAGACAGCTGCTGTCCTTCTCCAGTCTTCTTCGGCTGGTGCACTGTTTGTGCATCTTCCTCGCTTTGACACATGCCTGGCTAGGATCACCACGCTTAACCGGGGCCTGTTTACTGTGGGATTTCTCCCCGGGATGTGGTTGTCCATGTGGTCGGTGAAATGTGGTACATCCTGAGATTTAATTATAACCTGGGTGTCCTCCATAAATCTGAACCAGTGGCTAGGTGGTGTCCCTGGATGGGACATCAGAGCCCTCTTTTCCACTTCCTCCATATGCAAGTTGGCCTCCATAGTTGAAACTGGGGAACCCATAGCACATCCATGTTCCTGCCTATACTACTGCCCCCTGTATGTGAAGTACGTGGACTGAAGACAAAGTTTCAGGAGCAGACACACTTGGTCAGTGTTAAGGGTGGTGCAATTGCTAAGGGTGGGGTCGTTTTGTGACCGCTTCATCAACATGTGAAGAGAGACGTAACTTCATACGAGACCATTGTACCATCCCTGCCTGGAATAAATGATAAATCCATGAAGCTCCCCCTAAAGTTCAGCGATGAAACTTCTGCAGCACTAACACTTCTTAGACATGAGACTTTATGGGGGGGGGGGGTGTAAACATCTGACACAACTTTTGTGTTTTGATGTCTGCTCCCCCTGTAACGCAGCGAGTAGCGTGGTGCGAGGTCTCAATGGGTGCTCTGTTAGCTTGTCTGATGCTCACCTTCTGTGTGGCTTCGCCTGGGGAAAGGCCAAACAGTTGTCTACAAAAAGCACGCTGTAGAAAGCTGTCAGGACTGAGTCTTGTCCTGCTTGCCGCCCCGCCGTATAAAAAAAACCCTTTCACTTTTTCCTTGATGTGCCAGCCTCTCGCCGCTACCGGGTATGCCCCCGGTCTCCTCTCTCACCTTCCTCCCGTCTGCTTTGCCGACATCAGTCAAGAGTTTCTGCAAATTAATAATCTCCAGTCTCTATGAAATAGCTTTGTCACTCAAATAAAGAAAGGAAAAAAAACTTCAGGGGATATCTGAAGATGGCATCCTCAGAAATAACCAACAACTCAGTTTTTTTTTCTTTAAGAATCAAGTAAAATGGAAGAAAACTGGAAAGGCCTTCAGGCTAACTTATACATATGTGGGGGCACATTTCAGGGATTTTTGTCGTGCAAAAAGATTGTGGCCCCCTGATCAACATCATTACTTATTCAGCAGTAAAGTGCAAAATGTGACATCTGCACTTATCACTTAATCGTTGTTGAAAAGGTTTGCCACACATTCGATGTGGTCAGGGCTCTACCTTTTCGCATCTAGACAATTTAAGTGGCTAAATATTTAGTCACGACAATCAAAATTTGGCAGAGTTTGTTTGGCGGGAGCCATGTCACGTCTGGCCAGATGCTCCCACTGAACTTGAATTAGCGCTGTGTGTATTTGTCCTGCTGCCTCACCTTGGGTTTTGACTTGATAGGCTGTCATTCCACTGATAACTATGGGATTTCTTCTGGATGTGTGTGGGGGGGGGGGCAGGTCTTCTCGGTTCTCTTTAAATCCCTCGCTTAATTAGAGTACCACAAGGTCAAGGGGGTCTCCGTTGAAAAGGTCACTTCACCAAGCAGATGAAAGGTTGCAGCGCATCAAGGAGGGTTGTGAGAGGAAAGTCTATAAATTCATTTAGAGATGGATTCGAGATCGGAATAGGAATTTGCACATTATCTACATATTAGTGGGATTAGAACAGCATGCTCGGTTTCGCAAACCGATGACGGAGCTCATCTTTCGTGTCCAGACCTGGCTGCAAAAGCCAATAGGACATGTGCAGGAAAACCTAAGGAAATAGCCTTTTTGTATCTACATCAGTTATTAGCTTGGCTGCCCACCTAATTAAGTAGCTAGTTTGTAATCAATCGCAGGCTAAATGAGATTTGCATTTGTGGTCTCTGCAGTGTGCACCAGAATGGCTGGAGCATGGAGTTTGACATTGACTATGACATTTCAGGCCCGCTCATTTACAATAATTTAGATGAATTTCACTAGGGCATTAAAGTGGGAAGTGGGTGAGGGAAGACGCTACAGGGAGGACTGCCTCCTGCCAATTAGAGCATATGTGAACAAATGAATACATGACAACAGCTTCTGTACCCAAAGTCTGCTGGACAAATTGAATGTTAACCTAGACTGGCCAAGTGTGAAAGTTAAGCCAAGCAAATGGTGAAAAAGGGTGGCCAAAGCTTTTACTCGGATGAGGAGGCAAAACTGACTGCACCAGAGAAGGTAGGAATGATTCTGACTGTTGATGATGAAGGGCAGATTCGGGAGGTACGGCAAGAAGTTTTCTGTTGCACGGAGGGCATGGAATGGTTGTTAGGGGTGCCGAGAAAGCTGAAATTGTTTTATACGCAATTTTATCAGCTGCCTTGGTTTGTTTGGCTCTTCACAGAATAGAATAGAATAGAATACTCGTTTTGTACATACTACATACACATGACATTTATTGTCTGTATTTAACCCGTCCTAGCTGTGTAGCTAGGAGCAGTGGGCAGCTGCTGTGCAGCACCTGGGGACCAACTCCAGTTATTTTTACCCGTTGCCTTGCTCAGGGGCACAGACAGGAGTATTAACCCTAATATGCATGTCTTTTTGATGGTGGGAGGAAACCGGAGTGCCCGGAGGAAACCCACCGCAGACACGGGGAGAACATGCAAACTCCACACAGAAAGGACCTGGGATTCGTACTCAGGACCTTCTTGCTGTGAGGCAACAGTGCTAACCACTGGGCCATCGTGCCACCCAAGCATATTAGATACCTGTATGACGACTCAAGAGGCAAGAGAGACTGGTTAGCCAATATGGCAAGCAATATCTAATGGGATTATGTTTTCTTAGTGCCATAGCCATGTTCAATAAAATGACTTTAAAATTCAACTAGCCTACCAGAGGACTACAAAGAAAAATTAAAAGATAGTGGTGACACGGTCTAAACAGTCACCAGCGAGAAGTGTAGCAGCAGTTGTGTCAGCAGGGTGGCAATGAAAACCGATTCGGTGCTCAGGCATATGGATATTGTAGGGCAGGTGTAACAAGGGAGGGCTAGCTTTAGGCTGGGCATCATTTAAGGAGTTGTGCGACTACTTCGGGGGAAAAGAAAACAAGTATGGGACAAATACATAGGCATGAGGAAGCAGCCATGTGTCTCAAGGCTGTCTTGCAGGCAGAGCAGGGTCACTGGGTGCATTGGGAAAGTATTGAGAGGAAGAAACTTGGCTCGAGAGCACTAGCATGTTTGGAGGTGAATTAGATTGAAGTCATTTCCCCCTATGGTGTGTTAAGAGCTCCCCAAAGTCTTGTGTGGGTATAGAACTTTTTTGTATTTTATGTTCAGACACAAGGAAAATTTGAAATATTCTGTTATGAAGTGGTTATAAAATGAGTCTGTTCAAAGGACAGTTAATGTGGCAACAAAATAAATGGTGCACAATGGCAGCAGCACCCGAGAGGAAATTAATTTTTTTGCTGCTAGGGAAGAAAATAAAATTGGTGGAGGAAAGATTGGCAGGGAGACGTTCCGAGATAGGCATTGATTAGGACAGCTAAGGATCTGCAGGAACTGGCAAATGGCGGCACATTTAAAGAAATAACTGATTGTCTCTAGAAATGACTCATAATAAAGGAAATAGTGAGCGTGAGTCTTAGACCCGAGTTAAAGCTGCAGCAGGTTGTGTTGAGGTCATGTCCTCCCCGTGCCATGAGAAGACATTGTAGATAAGGTCAATTAAAGGAAAATCTTCGGATTATTTTTGTTCCAGGAGTAAAGTGTTGGAAAACTGGAGTCTCCCATGGAAGATGAATACCCTGTTTGTAGTAACAAGTTATTATTGCCTAGTGAGTTTAAAATAGGCAGTAAAAGATATGACTGAAACCAGAGAGGGAGCCAGTTAGTGGCTGTGGGTGAGGATAAACGATCAGATGGGGTACATTATCACTAAGGGAAGCACCCTTTCTCGGAAAACGTGGTCCTTGCTGGTGTTTTGTTTGTGCTACGTTCTGTTAGCATTAGCATTTAGAGCTGCATACTGTTGAGGGATGCTACCTTTTTTTTTTCAATTTGTCATAATTTGCCACAGGTTCGTAATATTTGTGATGATGGATTATATGGCTTTGTTCTTTCAAAGTATAAGTGCTCAATGGAAAATGACATAAGGCTCAGGGTAAGCTATGTTTGGTGAACTTAAATTCACTTTTGATTACATTTTCAATATACTATGCTGACCACAGAGCAGCAAAAAAAGAAAAAAGAATTATTTAAACTTCTTAAGGTAAGGCATATGAAATAACAAATACTCCACGCAGTACCTTTACTCTGTCAAGCACCTGTTCCAACATCTAGGACACAACGCTGGCATGAAAAGTCAGTGCTTCACTTGGATGAGAGTGATTTTGAAAAGATAAACCCCAAGACTGTTGCATTCCCACAGAACCATCCACAAAGTTAACTGTATGGCCTCTTGATTTTATGTCTCTTCGTAACAAGTCTATAATGTTTGGACGAATTTGTCCACTGCAGTGAAAATGCATCACTGGGGGCCATCTTGTACATGACAGCATGTTGATGTCACAACATGTGCTTCACTTGGTCTGCAGATAACAATATTATGCATGACTAACAACACAAAACACAATCACCTGCAAAATATATCCCGGTATTGAGCCAACTTCCATTTGTCTTTTTGGTGGGGATTTTTTATCATGTGTACACAGTCTATGTAGGTCCGTAGTGGGGTTTTTTTTTGTTGTTTTTTTTGTTTTGTTTTTTTTTGGATGATGTGTCCTTGCGTGTTAAGTCAGAGAGCCAGAGCACAAGAATTTCATTGTATTCAAATACACATGACAATAAAGTTGAACTTGGACTACTTCCTCTGCTAAATTATACTCGACTTGTTTCTCCAAGTACCATATATTATGATGTAAATTCCAGCAGTATTAAAGTAATTTAGCAAAATTTCACAGTTTCAGTACGTTGGACATCAAGAAGACATTCAAATGCACATAGAAGGCAAATTTAGTGGGCAAATTCACTCTGATTAATTCACTCTGTAACAAACATCTGTGAAATCCACAATACTTCACTGTGTTGTGCACAGTACATTACTGTACATCAGATTTATAGTATGGTTCCGTATATTCCGGGAAATAAAGAGAGATGGAGATGGCAGCAGGATGCACTGTGGGAAGATGACAAGACGGCGGAGGCAGCGTGATGCTCTAGGCAGTGTTCTGCTGGGAAACCTTGGCTCCTGGCATTCATGTGGATGTTACTTTGACACGTACCACCGACCTAAGCATTGTTGAAGACCAAGTACACCCTTCATGACAATGGTATTCTCTCATGGTAGTGGCCTCTTTCAGCAGGATAATGCGCCCTGCCACACTGCAAAAATTGTCCAGGAATGGTTTGAGGAACATGACAAAGAGTTCAAGGTGTTGCCTTGGCCTCCAAATTCCCCAGATCTCAGTATGATCAAGCATCTCAGGGATGTGCTGTAAAAAGAAGTCCAATCCATGGAGGCCCCACCTCACTACTTACAAGACTTGAAGGATCTGCTGCTAACATCTTGGTGCCAGATACCAGAGGACACTTTCAGAGGTCTTGCGGAGTCCATGACTTGATGGGTCAGAGCTGTGTTGGCGGCATGAGGATGACCTAAACAATATTAGGCAGTTGGTTTTAATGTTTTGGCTGATCAGTGTTTATTATATATGGGAAAAAGATCTGGTTTGCCTCCATACAGTGATGAGGCACCAGCCTAAATAACTCTTTAGTTTGAATCTGAATCGGATGTGTTATCGTGTAGCCAGTCCACGTGCCAAAACAGCCCAGTTTCAAGCCGAGCAACATTAGCCAGTAGCAACCGGAGTTTCATTTTCAGCGTATGTGCTCGTGGACTTATTGTGTAAGCATAATGGGTGTATATTGTTACGTTTTTAATTTGTTTGTGTTGAGGGGGAGAGAAGTAATCGTGTTGAAAACGTGTTTTTATCCACTTTTAGCCACCATTAGCTTCACTCTATTGTAAAAGTATTCCTGAGAGGAGCAGTTCCTCAGTGGTGCGGGGCACACAAACCAAGGCCGTCCAAAATCACTGCCAGCCAGGAAATCTGTTTGTACCGTATATTCAATGCTAAATCACTTTTCTTTTTTATAAAGTTAACTTTGAATCTGTTCTGTAGTTTTCCTCGGTCATTAGTCATCAAGCTAATGTTAGCTAGCTACTTAACTTAATAGTGAACAAGCAATCCAGTGCTATACCCCATCAAAATGCCTTAAACTGTGCAGGTCTAATTTCTACATTTTCTGGATGAGCTATTGTGAACTTTAGATTTCTGTGCAGGGAAGCAGAATGTCCTGCTGGATTGTGTGCCACTTTGTGCACTTAAGTGGCCCATGTATCAATTTCACAAGGAGACCGGTAACGTTAAACTAGTAGCACAAAGGCACATTGAAGGAGCTGACTTGCAAACAGAACTGATGTTTGTAGATTTGTGTCAGCAACTTTTTCAACCTGATGTGAACATTTTCAATGACAACTAAAGAAAAGTATCATGCCTAAAGTATGTCCATGTCCGACCGAAAGCACAAAATCCCGTCTCATCATTCCCAATGTGGTAGCCATGCCTCTAGTACCACTGCAACCGCATGAGTAGCTCCATAAACAGTGAAGTTTGACAGTGAATTTATGTTTTCACCAGCCAGAGTAATTCTGACCTTAACTGAACAGTTCCAGGAGGTAGACAATAGCCTGACCTTCATTTTGGCTAGAATGCATGAAGAGCTAACAAAGCTGAATGTCTGAAATTGAGTGGCATGGCTCAGGAGGTAGAGCGGGTCATCTAGTATTTGGAAGGCTACTGGTTCGATCCCCTGCTCCTGTGGAGAGCATGTCGAACTGTCCTTGAGCAAGACACTGAACCCTCAACTGCTCCTGATGAGCAGGTTGGCACCTTGCATGGCAGCCTCTGCCATCAGTGTGTGAATGCGTGTGTGAATGGGTGAATGTGAGGCATACACTGTAAAGCACTTTGAGTGGTCGGTAAACTAGAAAAGCACCATATAAATGCAGTCCATTAAGAAGCTATGTTTGTGATGTTTTTCTCACACTGAATAAAGGAGACTATGCCTGTAATACCACTTATGAGGTGAGTATGGTGTCACACTTCTTGTACATCTGTCTCTGACCAATATTTAGCTGATTTTTACATCCTTAAATTGGATTATTATTTCAAATTAAGAGAAACTGCCCTTATCATAGAGTTTAAAATGTTTGGGTTGGTCCTAGGTTTTAAAAGACCAGTTTGGCCATGCAGTGATCAAGTGGTTTATATTTCCTATCTTTCTGAAAACTTGGATCGCATCAGGAGGGGCTGATCCTGATGTGCACATCCAAAGAAGATAAGCATTTCTAGATATTGACATTAATTTCTAATGTCATTCTTATACTTCTCTACAGTGTTGTTGTAGAGCAGTTGTTATAACAAGGTATATAGTGTCGTTGCTCTAACTTGCTATCTCAGATGTTGTGTTGCTGTTGCTGCAGTGTGAACCATAGATGGTATACTATATTTGTTAGCCCACCCACCCAATATCGCTATCAGCCGTAACTGCTTGTATTACATTTCTGCACTTATTGAGGCACTACTGCCCTTGCACCATGTGCATTAGTACAGAATGTAGTGTAAAAATTCTGTGCATCTCCAGCATAGATGCCAGCCAACATTTTTGACCCTATACCATTACCCTTGCCTTCCAAAAATGAAATAAGATTAAAAATAATTAAAATTAAAATTAAAATATGCTCACCCAAAATCACCTGGCGGCCTGTCCGGGGTGTCTCCCCGCCTGCCACCCAACGACTGCTGGGATAGGCTGCAGCATGCTCCACAACTCTGAGAGCAGGATAAGCGGTTGGATAATGGATGGATGGATGGATGGATAGCCAAATCAAAAAGATATTGTTTAGCAGCAATATACTGCCTTCGTTAGCGTGCAATCCGCTGCGCTGATTCACGGCCAGTAGGGAAACCCACACCCTCTGTTTACTAGCGACATCGTTGGTCGGCCGACCAATCGTGTAACTTAAGTGACGTCGTTTGTTGCCGCTAGCTGGAACCGTCGCTGGTCACCTGATCCAGCGGCCCAATCGTGTCAAACTGATCATGCAGTCAGTCACTCTATTAACTAGTCAGTATATAACTAGTCAGGTAGGGACATTCGCATTTGTAGGGCAGGTACCCCTGGCTGGTCCAGCCAAAAAACCCGCTTCGCCTCACCTATGTGACGCGCCGCGTCCGTGCATGGTGTATTTAGGGCGGTAACACATTACTTGACATAGTAACTGTAATAATATTACCATAATACCATTAGAAATTCATGATATTACTGTTACTGCTAAAAGTAATTGAATTACTGTAACGCATTACTACCCCCAACACTGTTGACCAGTGGCTTGAGGCATCACAGTTGAAAGTAAGCATGCTCATACAAATGTTTATTTCATTTGTTTGTTCATCCATCCATTATCCAAACCGCTTATCCAGCTGTCAGGGTCGCGGGGATGCTGGAGCCTATGCCAGCAGTCATTGGGCAGCAGGCGGGGGATACCCTTGACAGGCCATCACAGACCCCCCCCCCCCAAACACACAAACACACATTCATACCTAGAGACAATTTAGTATGGCCGTTTCACCTGACCTACATGTCTTTGGACTGTGGGAGGAAACCGGAGCACCTGGAGGAAACCCACACAGACAGGGGGAGAACATGCAAACTCCACACAGAGGACGACCCGGGACAACCCCCAAGGTTGGATTACCCCAGGGCTCGAACCCAGGACCTTCTTGCTGTGAGGCGATATGCAAATCAACGTATTTACATAATCAATGTAGTGATTGATTTTCAGTGGCCTTTATGTGGATGGAGAATTTGAAATCCAATGGTCAAGCAAAAGCAAAAGATTGACAGAAGACTTGCCTAGTGACAGAGAATACATATTGACATTTTTTGCAAGAACAGACCAGCAACCAGAGGTGTCAATTAACTCAAGACCTCATTTTTGCTTTAATGAGTGGGTGCTGACAGTAGGTAATGGGGAAGTGATGTGATGTGAAGAAACAGCTTTCAGTTACCTGTGGGAATGTGTTAGGCTTCCTTCATGCTGCTACCAGATTACCTGAGCTCTGACCTCAGCCTTGATGAGATGGACGCGGAGCCCCATAGTATCTCCTGGAGACCTAAAGCTTATTCATGAATATTTATACAGAAGTGCAGATCCTGGTAAATTTGACCATATAATCAACACCAGAGCCATAGGGTAATGACTGGCTTTTTGTCTTGGAGCTTTATCTGGCGGGTTACGTAGAATTTTCAGCTTGGAGCCGCAACGGAAATCTGTTGATTTGTGGGCGTCAGCAAATATGCCCGGCATATTTCTGTAACTGATGCAGTTTCTGATTGATTTAACACAATACTTACAGTAAATGATGCAAGATTAGAGGCATCTTGTAGCTTCTGTCTCTGATCTGACCAATTATGCTCCTGTTCATTTTGGCCCCCAGCGACTTCTCAGTGTGTGGGTAGATGTGCAATGTTCAAAAAGTAAACTAGATTAACCTAGATATTTGCAGTAAAAATTTGATTACAATAGCAAGAAATGACCATCATCCACCCATTATCCGAACCATTTATCCTGCTGTCAGGGTCACGGGGATGCTGGAGCCTATCCCAGCAGCCATTGGGTGGCAGGCGGGGAGACACCCTGGACAGGCCGCCAGGCCATCACAGACCAATCATGACAATCAAAATCACCATCATGTGCAAAATAAAGGCATTGTCATCATTACTGTAAGCAACTCATGTGTAGGCTAGTTTTTTGAGAATGACGCCTGCAGGCTACGTTAGTGACAGTTCAGTTTGGGAATTATGCTGGTTATATTTCATACCAACCATTTTGAAAATGGCTGACTATCACATAACCCTGTAGTAATATTCACATCAATTTGCATGAAATAGCGCCATAACTGTTGCAAGTAGAGCAAGACTGCATTATTCCTGCAAGTGTCGGGTAAAGGGGGCACTTCATCGAGCGTTGTAGAAAAGGGAATTTGTACTCAACTAAGTTGGATTTGAATACCTTGATTTGAATAGCCTTAAACTTAAACTCTGAAAAGAACTGTATGAATACATTCTTTATGATGGTATCTATACATCATTTGCCTAAAATCGTGCATGAATAGTATGCATAGCTGGCATGTGGTAATCTGCTATTCACCTGCAGAACAGATCACCGATGCCAGTGTTCTCATTAAAAGCAGATAATGTTGTATTCATTTGAAAGTGTTGCATATTTCCAAAACATGTAGTTCGTTCAAATTTCCCTTTGGGCCTCTGGATACCCAGCTTGCGTACTCTGCGTACAGATTGGGATGCCAGCGAAATGAATTGGGGAAAAGAGACATTATTCTACAGGTAGCTTATCACTCTGAACTGCCAGATGGTGTGTGACAATGACCTTCACGACATTGGTGCGAGGTAGCCGGGCAGTGCTCGTGATACAACCTCTGCACCAGTCCAGAGAGGCCCGTTACATACGCCGAGGTCTGGTGCAAGGAAAGGGCACTCGGAGTACCGAGGAGTCACTCTGCATGTCTTTTCATTGACCGGCAAACCTCCCCACACAGAGCGAGCAGCATCCCTGTCACCTGTGTGATCTTCCATTCTTTGGCCATCAATTGGGACGAGCCCTGTCCCCCCATCCACAAGGAGCTGCAAAACTGGACACCTTCAATACACTTGCCAAACCTGACACTGGGGGCAAAGCATTTTGTCGAGCAAACACTGCCAATCTTACATTTGATTTTTTTTATGCACTCGGCATGTATGTGGTGCAGTCATTCTTTGAAGGATAATGTTTTTTTGACTCAAGTATAGATAAATATAGTCTTTATTGTCCTGCACAGCCAGTACATGCACATAAACATACAGATAATTGCACCAAGACGTACAGATACATCAACACAGATAAGTCTGGCTCTGTGCGAGGTAGCCAGGCAGTTTTAGTGCCGCTATGACAGAAGAGACAAAACTTCTGCCGAAGCGAGCTCTTCTCCACTTCAGAGTCCTGTATCTGCAGCCTGACGGCAGTAGTGTAAAATATAAATTGAGGTGATCGGTGTCCTTCACTATTGTGAGTGCAAGGCATGTGGTGGCTCTGTCGTTCATGTCTGAGAGGTTGGGTGGAGGGGAGTGGATGATCTTGGAGTTAGCGTGTGTGATCCTGATTTGGTTTTGTTGGAGATGGTCAGCATGGTATAGAAACATGGGGAAAAATACAGCAGGATGGGTTGAACTATGCTTTTATATAGTAACAACTAGCCCAGAAAAGTCATTCATCAAATGTCAATCACCCTTCTGCTGTATCCTATTTCTACAACTACTACTAGTACTACTACTAGTACTACTTCTTTTGGCTGCTCCCGTTAGGGGTCGCCACAGTGGATCATCTGTTTCCATCTCTTCCTGTCCTCTGCATCTTCCTCTGTCACACCAGCCACCTGCATGTCCTCCCTCACCACATCCATAAACCTCCTCTTTGGCCTTCCTCTTTTCCTCTTCCCTGGCAGCTCCATATTCAGCATCCCAATATACCCAGCATCTCCCCTCCACACAATGCCAAAGCCATCTAAATCTTGCCTCTCTTAGGGGCATCCGGGTAGCATAGCGGTCTATTCCATTGCCTGGCAACACAGGGATCGCTGGTTCGAATCCATGTGTTACCTCCGGCTTGGTTGGGCATCCCTACAGACACAATTGTCTGTGGGTGGGAAGCCGGATGTGGGTATGTGTCCTGGTCGCTGCACTAGCGCCTCCTCTGGATGGTCAGGGCACCTGTTCGCAGGGGAGGGGGAACTGAGGGGAATAGCGTGATCCTCCCATGCGGTACGTCCCCCTGGTGAAACTCCTCGCTGTCAGGTGAAAAGAAGTGGCTGACGACTCCACATGTATTGTCGGAGGCATGTGATAGTCTGCAGCCCTCCAGAGGGAGTGGAGCAACGACCGGGACAGCTCGGAAAAATAGGGTAATTGGCCAAGTACAATGGGGGGGTGGCGTCTTGCCTCTCTTGCTTTGTCTGCAAACCGTCCAACCTGAGCTGTCCCTCTAATATACACTGCTCAAAAAAATAAAGGGAACACCTAAAAACACAATATAGACCTCGATGAATGAAAATTTTCAGCTGAAAATCTTTATTTATTAGACAGAGGAATGTGTTTAGAGCAAAATAACCTAAGAATGATCAATGGAAATCAACATCATTAGCCCATTAAGGTCTGGATTCAGAATCATACTCAAAATCAAAGTGGAAAATGAGAACATAGGCTGATCCAACTTCTGTGCAAATTCTTCAAGACGATTCAAAATGAGGCTCAGTAGTGTGTGTGGCCTCCACGTGCCTGTATGTACTCCCTACAACGTCTGGGCATGCTCCTGATGAGACGACGGATGGTCTCCTGAGGGATCTCCTCCCAGACCTGGATCAGGGCATCGGTCAACTCCTGGACAGTCTGTGGTGCGACATCGCGTTGGCGGATGGTACGAGACATAATGTCCCAGAGGTGCTCGATTGGATTCAGGTCTGGGGAACGTGCAGGCCAGTCCATAGCATCAATGCCCTCGACATACAGGAACTGCTGACACACTCTGGCCACATGAGGACGAGCATTGTCATGCATGAGCAGGAACCCAGGGCCCACTGCACCAGCATATGGTCTGACAATGGGTCTGAGGATCTCATCCCGGTACCTAATGGCAGTCATGGTACCTCTGGCTAGCACGTAGAGGTCTGTGCGGCCCTCAAAGGATATGCCTCCCCAGACCATCACTGACCCACCGCCAAACCGGTCATGCTGGAGGATGTTGCAGGCAGCAGAACGTTCTCCACAGCGTCTCCAGACTCTCTCACGTCTGTCACATGTGTTCAGTGTGAACCTGCTCTCATCTGTGAAGAGCACAGGGCGCCAATGGCGAATCTGCCAACCAAGATGTTCTCTGGCAAAGGTCAATCGGGCTGCACGGTGTTGGGCTGTGAGCACAGGCCCCAATTGTGGACGTCGGGCCCTCATACCATCCTCATGCATTGTTTCTCACTGTTTGAGCAGAAACCTGCACATTAGTGGCCTGTTGAAGGTTGTTTTGTAGGGCTCCGGCAGTGCTCCTCCTGTTCCTCCTTGCACAAAGGACCAGCTAGCGGTCCTGCTGCGGGGTTGTTGTCCTCCTGCGGCCCCCTCCACGTCTCCTGGTGTACTGGCCTGTCTCCTGGTACCTCCTCCATGCTCTGGACACTGTGCTGGGAGACACATCAAATCTTCTTGCCACAGCACGCATTGATGTGCCATCCTGGATGAGCTGCACTACCTGAGCAACTTCTGTAGGTTGCAGATACCGCCTCATGCCACCTCTAGTGGTGAGGGCACTAGCAAAATGAAAAACTAACCAAAGATCGGCCAGAAAAGATGAGGACAGGCAAATGGTCTGTGGCCACCACCTGCAAATCCATTCCTTTTATAGGGGTTGTCTTGCAAATTGTCTCATTTCCACCTGGTGGAAATGAGACAATTTACCAACAGGTGAAATTGATTCACAAATCAGTGTTGCTTCCTAACTGGACAGGTTGATATCTCAAAAGTGTGATTGACTTGGAGCTACATTGCATTGCTTATGTGTTCCCTTTATTTTTTTGAGCAGTGTATCATTCCTAATCCTGTCTTTCCTCATCACTCCCAATGAAAATCTTATCATCTTCAACTCTGCCACCTCCACCTCCAGCTCCGCCTCCTGTCTTTTCATCAGTGCCACTGTCTCCAAACCGTACAACATAGCTGGTTCCACAACCATGTCGTAAACCTTCCCTTTAACTCTTGCTGGTACCCTTCTGTCACAAATCACTCCTGACACTCTTCTCCACCCACTCCACCCTGCCTGCACTCTCTTCTTCACCTCTCTCCTGCACTCCCCGTTACTTTGGGCAGTTGACCCCAAGTATTTACACCCTTTTCATTTATTTTAAGTATTTTACACACATCTGCTTTATCCATAGCTTTAAAATGATTAAGACAGATATATAATATTTGAAACGCATATAATTACAAAATACTGCATTTAGTCAACACTTGGCCTACATCACACCGTACATGGTGAAAAATAATTTTTATATACTTTATTAATCCCCGTGGGGAAATTCATTCTCTGCATTTATCCCATCCGAGCTGTGCAGCTACGAACAGTGGACAGCCGCCGTACAGCACCCGGGGACCAACTCCACTTCGTCTTGCCATGGCCTTGCTCAGGGGCAGAGACGGGAGTACTACCCGGGGTTCGAACCCAGGACCGTCTTGCTGTGAGGCGACGGCGCTAACCCCTGGGCCGGCTGTTCTGAAGTACTGAAATGATCTGAGCAGTAGACATCCCTCCTTAAACCCCAGTTTAAACGTGTGCAGCAGGTTTAACTTCAACGTCAGAAAAAGTGACTTTTTGTGGCACTAATTTCTAGAAGACACAAACACTGGGTTTTGACTAAACAATACAGGCACATTAAACCTCAGGTTCAGAGGTCACAGCGTTCAGGGTTAAGACACCACGGGACTTCGTTCCAGACAAAACGGGTTTGATCTCATTTTAAACCCTGAACTGCAGCTAAAGTGATGCCAGAACGACGTCCTCGACCAACCCGTGGCTCCTCGCACATTCACGTCTCCGGGTGTTTCTACATTAACACATGGAGTAGCCTTGGCAACACAACTATAAAGAACCCAACAAGCCTAGTCATCTGGCAAAGAAATGACTCAATGATTTACATTGCAAACCTAAAATAAATATGCATTGCTTTGGAGATGGGCTGAAAAGTTTGCGACCAAGGTATATAAACACAGATATGAGGTATATAAACACCGATATGAGGTATATAAACATAGATATGAGGTATATAAACACAGACATGAGGTATGTAAACATAGATATGAGGTATGTAAACATAGATATGAGGTATATAAATACAGATATGAGGTATATAAACATAGATATGAGGTATATAAACATAGATATGAGGTATATAAACACAGGTATGAGGTATATAAACACAGACATGAGGTATATAAACATAGATATGAGGTATATAAACACAGATACGAGGTATATAAATACAGATATGAGGTATATAAACATAGATATGAGGTATATAAACACAGATATGAGGTATATAAACATAGATATGAGGTATATAAACATAGATGAGGTATATAAACACAGACATGAGGTATATAAACACAGATATGAGGTATATAAATACAGATGAGGTATATAAACATAGATATGAGGTATATAAACACAGATGAGGTATATAAACATAGATATGAGGTATATAAACACAGATATGAGGTATATAAACATAGATATGAGGTATATAAACATAGATATGAGGTATATAAACACAGATATAAGGTATATAGACATAGATATGAGGTATATAAACATAGATAAGAGGTATATAAACACAGATATGAGGTATATAAACATAGATATGAGGGATATAAACACAGATATGAGGTATATAAACATAGATATGAGGTATATAAACATAGATGAGGTATATAAACACAGACATGAGGTATATAAACACAGATATGAGGTATATAAATACAGATGAGGTATATAGACATAGATATGAGGTATATAAACATAGATATGAGGGATATAAACACAGATATGAGGTATATAAACATAGATATGAGGTATATAAACATAGATGAGGTATATAAACACAGACATGAGGTATATAAACACAGATATGAGGTATATAAATACAGATGAGGTATATAGACATAGATATGAGGTATATAAACATAGATATGAGGTATATAAACACAGATATGATGTATATAAACACAGATATGAGGTATATAAATATAGATATTAGGGATATAAACCGACGGCGAGCTGGCCGCGCTGCTACTGGCGAGGTACGCAGCGTTGTGGTTAAGTATATAGCCGTATGTGACGCGCAGTAAATTCTGTACGGCGTTTTACGACATGATTACGTCATCACTTGTCGTTTCTGCAGGATCTCTGTTGCGTCACGGTGAGACGGCGATAACGTTAGTTTTGTCATTTGTGGGCCACCGTCATTCAACGGGACGGTGCGTAGATTGCGTTGTTGTAGTTCCTGCTGGTCGCTCATACTGATCCCTAGAGAAAAATGACGGACTGTGCCTTTAAAAAGGTCTGCTAGATGTGAAGAAAATAACGCTGAAGCAGCAGTTAAGCTACCCTCGGCTTTGTCCGGCTTCATTGTGTTGTTTCCTAATTACACCAGGCCATTCTGCTGACAGTCGGGCCTCCGCACTGACACACAATCCCAATTCCATATTTCATTTCCCCTCTCACTCTCCTCCAGCCGTGGGTACATTAACGCCAGGAATGCAGTGTCCAGCTTTCCGAGACTTGATTAAATCCAGGAAATGGGACATGATTTTGTGCTTAAGATTTATAACAGGATAACACTTAAGTAAATCAAATCCCTTGTGCCGTTTGAGCAGTTCATGTCTGCAACCAGATTGAAAGATTTAATTTTAACCGTGTCAAACGGGTTTATTTGAATATGATAACTCATTCATAGGAGCCATGGGTATTTTTCTGCACATCAAACGATGTCTTCACAAAGTATACCGTTTGTGACTCCCATTCTCTTTACTTGACCCCCCCTCCCCCCTTTTTCTCCCCAATTACCCCACTATTCCGAGCCGTCCCGGTGTGTGCTCCACCCTCTCTGCTGATCCGGGGAGGGCTGCAGACTACCACATGCCTCCTCCGATACATGTGGAGTCACCAGCCGCTTCTTCTCACCTGACAGTGAGGAGTTTCACCAGGGGGACATAGTGTGTGGGAGGATCACGCTATTCCCCCCAGTTCCCCCTCCCCCCGAACACGTGCCCTGACTGACCAGAGGAGGCGCTAGTGCAACAACCAGGACACATACCCACATCTGGCTTCCCATCCACAGACACGGCCATTTGTCAAGTCAAGTCAATTTTATTTATATAGCTGGTGTATATAGGGACGCCCGACCAAGCCGGAGGTAACGCAGGGACTTGAACCACCGTCCCCGTGTTGGTAGGCAACGGAATAGACCGCTACTCTACCCGGACGCCCCCTACAGTGACTCCCATTCTCTTTACTTGACCTTTTGATTCAGTCTGGTTTAACAGGTCTGCTTTGTGCATATTGGTTTCCCATCACAAAAAATACACCTTTTTCCACATTGCCCGTCCACATCTGCCCCGACTCTCGTTCCCTCCCATGTGCAGAACGCCGCTGTAGTGAAGGCCTCGTTTCTTATGAGGCCAGAAAACCGAGGGTTTCCCTTGTGTATAATGTCTGTATTCGTACGTCACATGTGGTCCCTGTTTAGAAAGCGTGAATATTAAACCGGTCATGAAAGCGACTTAAGTGGGGCTCAATTCACACTGATTGAAGATGAGATAAGAGAAGCCCGGCGAGGCTTTGATTAACAAATAACAAAATATCTCCCGGCGTCCTGATGTTATGATTCATCTCTGTGTTAAAAGGTGTTGCATCTGCCTTTGTGGGAAAACTGTCTTGGAAATTGAGCTGGACTTCCGGGACCTTTCACGCTCCGAAATGTCAACAGTTATTTCAACGATAAAACCGTCACCACTAAAACGTAATCAGTAGAGTTATATTTGAGATGACGTCCTGCTGTATACCCAGAAAGGTTGAAAACGGAAGGCTTTCAGAAGTTTCCTAGTCCAAATTCCTGAGATAATGGCTGAGGGTTATTCAAGGCCCAGCTTAGCGTCAGCAACATGCCATTGTGCACTGGTGAATGACAGAAAATACCTTTCCCTGGTGTGGTTATCTTTGAGGCCATATTCTAAATGTCCGCGGTCAGAGGTTGCCATCGTTTGGGATAGCAGAAGAGCCGAGGTTCCCGACTCGGTGCTCTAGTTAAGACTAATGAGCTGCCTGCACAGAAACATTACGGCGTCCTGCAGATCAGATGGACATAGCTGGCATGTCAGACATGCTCAGAAAGGCGTGACGTAATTGTGTAATGTACTAAGGAGAGATAAATAAGGAGAATCCTGGATGCATAATTCAAATCCATATTGTCCCCTGTGGATATAGTTGAAGCCCAGGCTTTGAAGTATTCAGCAGTGTCCCTTTTTATGAGCAAGCACCTCCAGTGCAGTATCAGAAAGGACGATACCAGCCGACGGTGTACAGGCAAAACGTTTGCTGGGATTTGTAATCAGCCTTTATTCTCTCTAAAAGGTTGTTGTTTTTTTCATGAAAAATCAGAATTTCTGCCGTTGGACCGTTCTGAAAGTATTCTCTCTTACTGTGTTCTGAGAAAGACCTTGACCACTAACAAAGTATATGAACACATAGATGCAGTGTGCGTTTGCCCCCCCCCCCAAAAAAATACAGCCTTTATTTTATGTCGCTGAACTGGCTCCAGCAGCCGTTCTTCTGTTACTCGTTTATGCAACAAAAAAAGGAAGCTATTTAGGGTATGCAAGCTCCAATAACCTGAAATCAGTTCAGCCAATTAGATACAACATTTAACACATAGCCAGTACCATCTATCTTGACTCAGCCGGCTGCATCCAAGATGACTGTGTGCCAGCAAAAACCAGTGAGTTATGCTCTGCCCAATTATAGGCCATTAGAGTGAGATGATTAAATGTAAACCAGTCATCAGTTTGAATCAAAATTTGCAAAATTTGCAAAAAATTAGAATGAAAATAATTAACTCACTTATTCGTTCAATGACCATTATTATCCTATTATTTGCAATTCTCCTGTGTGGGGAAAATACATTTTATCACATTAGATCTGATCTCTGTAATTGTATTAGTGTGTAATGGGTTGGACCATAAATGCTGCCATCCCCTCATTCACCGACTCCTTTTTACATTTAGCTTCGACTAAATGGTTCCTGCCTGGCCCCTTTACTGTGAAATATCATCAGTGATGTAAGCTGGGGCAGAGGGCCGTTTTGGGTCTTTGTACATCAGACAACCTGCCTAGACATCCAGGCAGTTTGGTTAGATCTAAATTGTGTGTTTGACACAAAGTCTGCCCTTCTTGTTATGCAGCCATCAGCAAAGCTAAGCACTAAGACAGCTCTAACCTAAATAACAAATGGCTCAGTGCTGCTCACCAAAATGGGCGTTTAATTGGTTCCTGTTCTCCTTGATATTACAGTAAGTGCAGCCTTGGA
This sequence comes from Lampris incognitus, assembly GCF_029633865.1. Taxonomy (NCBI): domain Eukaryota; kingdom Metazoa; phylum Chordata; class Actinopteri; order Lampriformes; family Lampridae; genus Lampris; species Lampris incognitus. Next base: position 42,073,796 of record NC_079212.1, read on the forward strand.
CACAGTGGATCATGATATCCTCCCAGATTATTAACACAATATTGTTGACAAATGCTGCAGTTTTGTGTCGTGGCTTTGGGAGGTGGCGGATTGAAATGGTCATTCTACAGCTTTGGTGTCCTGACGCTTGCTCAGTGATCCAGGTAAGGAAATCAAAGAAGGGTTGAATCAGTTCATCTGGAGAAACGTTGTATCCAGATGAATTGATTCAACCCTTCTTTGATCTACAAGTTTGGATTTTCTTGAGTTCTGATCAAGCCTGATGACTCGAGCGAGACCAAACTCACGAGTTGATAACGTTGATCTTTATCAAATATTAGATCTGGCATCCCTCTCATTGAGATCTGTTTCAAAAAGGCTGCTACATTCAAACTGGATGGTTCAATTGCTACTCGAGACAGTTATCCAGAACAAGCAACACTTTTCAGATGAAATACAGAAGAATTGTGAACAACCAAGGATAACAGTCAAAATCATGAATCTGACAGTTGCAAAGTGATTACCACAATAACCAACACGTGCTGCGCTCTGTGCACCGTATCTTGGTAATGTGATTAATCTATAATACGACTCTCTCGGCAGAGCTACAGTAACTCTACCATTTATCACCGCCATGTTTGTGGTGACAGTCCTCAAGTTGTTATTGGAAGGCTAGTTTTTGGATGGGCCTTTTTGAAATCACTCCAAATGAGAGAGAGGCAAGACCCCATGCCAATCAATTTTGAACATGAAGGGGCGGCCAGGTGGCGTGGCGGTCTATTCCGTTGCCTGCCAACACAGGGATCGCCAGTTTGAATCCCTGTGTTTACCCCCGGCTTGGTCGGGCGTCCCTACAGACACAATTGGCTGTGTCTACGGGTGGGAAGCCAGATGTGGGTATGTGTCCTGGTCACTGCACTAGCGCCTCCTCTGGTCAGTTGGGCCACCTGTTCGGGGGGACTAGCATGATCCTCCCACGTGCTACGTCCCCCTGGTGAAACTCCTCACTGTCAGGTGAAAATAAAGAGGCATGTTGTAGTCCGCAGCCTTCTCCGGATTGGCAGAGGGGGTGGAACAGCGACCTGGATGGCTCGGAAGAGTGGGGTAATTGGACAAATACAATTGGGGAGAAAAAGGGGGGGTGGAATTGAACATGATCAGAACATTAAACTAGAGATTAAAAACGACCCTTGCGATCTAGGCAAAGTTTTCATAGCTAGCATGTCCTCCTTTGGTCGTTTCACTAAGAAGGAAACTCTTCATTCCTATTCATCATCAAAATATAGACAATGTTGTCTTCTTCAAAACAAAATGTTGATTGAAAATGATTGACTGTTGCTGGAAATGTTATTTTTATATTCTAAGCAGGAAAAATGCTTATTTGTGGGTCCTGATTGAAATTCACTGGCTTGAAAATGTTGGTTCAAAACTTCTACTTTGACAAGCAGATAAAGGCAACAGCCAAAAAACACGTTTTCACCTATGAATTATCCTCCAAATTTGGACTTTTTTTCTCTCAATTTTTGATGCATAAAAAATAGCAGTGGCTTGGTTCACACAATAGCCTGCTCTGCACTACTTTGTGTCTGTCCCATTTCCACACCCATAAACCAATTAAAACATTCTCAGTCTGGATACTCACATAAGACAGAAAACTGACACATTCCCCGCCCTCGCCTCTTCATTCGCTCGCTGTAAATGCGTTTATTGCCGCATATATTAAGAAACCCCAGAACCTTTAAATAGCCTGGTCCCGCAGTGCAACTGATTCCCCTTTATAAATCTATTTGAACTCTTCACTAACGGGATTCAGGAGCTCTTTGTCATGTCTCAGTTCTTCAGTTTTAGGCATAATGAAGAACTGTTTATTTGATACAGCCCCCCCCCCCCTTTCTCCCCAGTTGTGCTTGGCAAATTACCCTGTTTTCCAAGCCGTCCTGGTCGCCGCTCCGCCCCCTCTGCTGATCCGGGGAGGGCTGCAGACCACCACACGCCTCCTCCGATACTTGTGGAGTCGCCAGCCGCTTCTTCTCACCTGACAGTGAGGAGTTTCACCAGGGGGACATAGCGCATGGGAGGATCCCGCTGTTCCCCCTCCCCCCTCAACAGATGCCCCGACTGGCCAGAGGAGGCGCTAGGGCAGCGACCAGGACACACACCCACAGACACGGCCAATTGTCTGTAGGGACGCCCAACCAAGTCGGAGGTAACACGGGGATTCAAACTGGCGATCCCCGTGTTGGTAGGTAACGGAATAGACCGCTACGCCACCTGGATGTCCCTTGATACAGCTTTTTAACTACCTTAGTATCCACTATCTCTGGCATTCCTCCCCCTTCCTTTTCTGACCTGACCATAGCCAAGTGCTAAGGTGAAAACTGTGGTGTTTTTGTGAGGACTAATCCTGCAGCATGCATGCTTAAATTACTCTGGGAAACTGTGCAGGCCTCCAGAGGCAGGCTGGGAAACCCTCCCTGCTATTATTAACCTCTGTGCAAACCCTGTGCATGTGCACGATCCCCTCCTCTCTGTCTGACCTCCTCCCGCCGTTCAGCTTCCGCATGGCCACCTGTGTTCGTGTTTTAAGCAGATGTCAGACGGTAATGACGGTGATGTTTGGGTGAGGAAAAAAAATCCCAGCAACAATTTTATGTTCATACAGACCTCTCACATTGTTGTGCTCCAGATTTTGTGTTGGAAACATTTTATTCATTTTTAATGCAAAACTTACACAAAAAAATGGCAATATGAAGTCACTGTACCTGGTGCAACGAGAAGTAAAAAAAAAAAGGCTCACACAGACGCTGAATAACACATTACATTCAGTCCGTACACTCAGCAGTATACAGCAAGATGTTCCCGATGCACTTGGAGGTTGAACCCCAAACATCAAACGGAGAGAGAAAGAGAGCAACAGAGAGAGACACAGTGAGAGAGATGGAGAAGAGAGAGAAAGAGAGCAACAGAGAGAGAGAGAGCAATGGGGAGGGGGGAGAAAGAGAGCAACAGAGAGAGACACAGTGAGAGAGATGGGGAGGAGAGAGAGACAGAGAGGGAGACTGTTTGCCGTGTAAGGCTGCCATCTACTGAGAGCCGTCTTCAAAGTGGAGTGACATGACGGTTTGTGGCAAGGAGAACAACTGCGGCTCTCTCATCCGTCCACGCTTGTCTCTGTGCGGTGGTCGTGGCTGGGGTTCGGTCCTGCCGACACAGGTAACATGGCAATTCCTGGCGTGGTAATTGAATTTCACTTTGCTAAAAGCTCCAACTAACATCGGCGCTGTAATCTGCTACAAGCATCCCCCTGATACAACCAGACTGCTGCAGGGGCTGCTTTCACCTCTGCAGACTCACCCCCTCTCATTCTTCTCCGTTTCTTTCTCCTCACTCCGCATCACTTCTTTTTTTCTGTTGAGATCCGGTAGATGGTCTTTCACACGCTGTTAAACTCTCACTCGCATAAACACGCAGGCCAGTGCACCGTGGGCACGCATGGGTACACACACCCAGACATGCACAGACCATAGCAGCAGTCGCTCTAGCACAACAGCATCGGGGCAGCAATGACACCGAGGATGTGGCGGTCTGGTTGCTAGGTTGCATATTCCTCCAAGCTTTTTTCAGAGTTGCCTTTTTTTTGTGCTCAAAGGCATTCACTCACTTGTATAGAAGAGGCCAATCATCTGCGCAGACACACACACACACACACACACAACTAGGGAAACCATCCTTGTTTTCTCCATCCCAGGGGAATAAGAGACATCCCTCTGGCAACTTATTGAGGCTGCCTGTCCACTGTTAGGCTCAGTTACCCTGTCCTCACTAACAAGGTGAGCAGGCAATGTGCACACACTGATCTCGCCACAGCCCTGTTGTCGATGTGCCGTCGGATGGGTAGGACCACCATCATATATATATATATATATATATATATATATATATATATATATATATTAGTAGTGAATTCAGGGGGGCAGCCAGGATCCGCCGCAGCCTGGATGCGACCCCGGGTTACCCGCACCACGGGCAACTGCGCTAACCAGTCGACTAAAGGGTCCAACCTGTTAGCCAACGGGCTAGCGAGTCGACACATCGTTACACTATATATGAAGCATGACTGCAGATTATCAGAGGCGGTAGGGACCGTGTTTTGGAAGTCGGGGTGGCTTTTATGTGATGGCCCCTGTTTGCATGAGTCATTAATATGGGGGGGAAAAAAGGCATGCATTTTCTCTGATATTTCTGAATCCAAAAAAAAGACATTAGCGATAAAAGTGAAGGTATACGGGGCTGGGTTAGTGCCTTTTATTTATTAGCCTGTGCTGCTGCTGCTGCACTGAGGGTTTTTTTTGCAGTCTGCATTCTAATGAGGGAGAGACTGAGTGAGGAGGGAGTGAGTGTGTGTGTGGGGGGGCAGGAATTGTGTAACTCTGTGTTACATAAGTAAAAGGGTTGTTTGGCAGAGTGGGAGACATGGAAGAGCGAGCGAGGAGGAGGGGGTAGAGGGTTTAAAAGGGTGCTGGTGTTAATGAGGGCGATCTGAAGAGATGTGCGCCTTGCTGGAAAATCATACCTCATTACTGCACCGCGTGTAATGACGCTGGTGGAGAGGAGGGCTTATTTTGGTTGGTGCAGCCATACGGAAAGTGGACCCTTTAAGACCCGGCCATCAAGTGGCATTCAAAGCGGGTTAGAGCTGTTACTGCTTTGACCTCTGAGAGCCTTCAGCTGGCTGGATATGAACTTCTGGTTGGACATTTTGGGGGCAGGCTGATTACTAAAAGACTTGTAAAGAGTTGGGTTTTTGAGCCAATCGCTGCATTACAGTACGGCTCAAGAGACTTAAGTGAAAATAATTCACGGCTACCTGTTTTGGGGGCAGGTTCGGCACACATTTGTTTTGATTTCGGCTTCTCTATAATTCTATATATCACAACTAGGCAATAAATAGTGCATATGCAAAGTAGCCATTCCAGCCAGTTAAATATAAAGTAACGGCTTTTGAAACAAATTACACTGATTAAATACTAAATTTATTCATCACCTGTACTTATTCAAGATAATATAAATCTCCGAAAGATAAAACTCTAAATAAACTTGGAACACTCAGTCTCTTCAGCCAGTTTATGTGCTTGAACAGTTTGAATTAACCATCCATGCCTGTGTGTGTTCTGCGGGGGTGAAGACTGTCCTGTGCTATAAAAGTGTTATGGTCTGAGGTCATGTGTAATTGACTTTTACACAGAACGTCTCCTCCGTCTTCTCGTCCAGGTCGTTCACGTAGACCAGAATCTCCACGGTGCCGGGACTTTGACTGGGGGCAAACCGGAGCCCAATGGAGTAACTCTCCCCTCCGCCGATCTGAAGAAACGGCAAACGTAACAAACATTCATGAGTGTACAATCAAAATTCAGCAATGGTGGGGCGTCAGGGTAGCGTAGCGGTCTATTCCGTTGCCTACCAACAGGGGGATCCCGGTTCAAATCCCCGTGTTGTCTCCGGCTTAGTCGAGCATCCATACAGACACAATTGGACGTGTCTGCGGGTGGGAAGCCGGATGGGGTATGTGTTCTGGTCACTGCACTAGCGCCTCCTCTGGTCAGTTGGGGCACCGGGGGGGAATAGCGTGATCCTCCCACATGCTACGTCCCCCTGGTGAAACTCCTCACTGTCAGGTGAGAAGAACCGGCTGGAGACTCCACATGTATCGGAGGAGTCATGTGGTAGTCTGCAGCCCTCCCGAGATCGGCAGAGGGGGTGAAGCAGCAACTGGGAAAGCTCAGAACAGTAGGGTAATTGGCCGGATACAACTGGGGGGAAATCCACAAATAAATAAATCAGCAATGGTATCTTCGTAGAGGCATAGACCACAGGGTTAGTGGTTGTGTCAGGTAGGGCATCTGACATAAAATTTTGCCAAATCCTTATGTGGATTGAGCAGACCATAGACCAGGGGTGGGCAATCTTATCCAGAAAGGACCAGTGTGGGTGAAGGTTTTTGTTCCAACCAAGCAGTTACACACCTGATCCCACTAACCAACCAGTAGAGTCTTTGCTGAGGAACTCGATTAGGAGACACAGGTGTTTCATTTCTTGGTTGGAACAAAAACCTTCACCCGCACTGGTCCTTTCTGGATAAGATTGCCGCTCGAGGCTCACTACCAGATCGGTCGGGGCCCGGGTTGACAATGAGCGCCGTTGGTGCTGTGCCCGCACAGCGTACCAATAGAAACTGTAAAGTCTGCTGTGGCGATCCCTGAGAAACAGGGAACAAGCTGTTAGAACCAGTGCCTCTACTGGTTCTAAGTCCTAGGCTGTGTTTCCTTTGAGCAGTACCTGCAAACATTTTCAGCTTGTACATCCAAACCAACAGTCTTGTTATGTCCTGTATGTTCTTCTGAATCAATAACTGCATGAAATGACTCTTAAGTGTCTATCAGATCCCAACATTTTCAACTCCCTGCATTATCTGCCAGGTCTTCCCAAACCCCGGTTCTTCTCCACATTTTAAAGATTTTTCTCGCTCCATGCGCCCTGAAATGAGACTACTGCTTCCACTTCTACCTGGGTGCATGCGCAGGCTAGCTAGCTGAATAGAGACTGCTACCATCCTCAATTTTTATTCTATTATAACCGAAAGTGAGGTAGCAGCCAGTATGTCAACAAGCCCTGGGGTGCTAGAGAGAAGCGCCTCGATAAAATTCATTTTCCATTTAGACAAGTAAGGAGCATACGTTAAAACTACACAAGTGTATGCAGCGTTGGCCCGGTGCCTGTGGGCGGGAAGTAATTGAGCTATAGTAGAACCGAAAACTGCAACACAGACTTTTTTTTCTTTTTTTGGGGGGGGGGGGGGCGGAGACGGGACTTTTTTTCTCCCTTTTTCCCCCTAATTGTATCCGGCCAATTATCCCACTCTTCTGAGCCATCCCAGTCGCTGCCCCCCCCGCCGATCTGGGAAGGGCTGCAGACTACCACATGGCTCCTCCGATACACCTGCTTCTTTTCACCTGACAGTGAGGAGTTTTGCCAGGAGGGCATAGCACATGCGAGGATCACGCTATTCCCCTCCAATACCCCCCCCCCCCAACAGGCGCCTCGACTGACCAGAGGAGATGCTAGTGCAGCAAACCAGGACACATACCCACATCCGGCTTCCTACCCGCAGACACGGCCAATTGTGTCTGTAGGGACGCCCGACCAAGCCGGAGGTAACACGGGGATTCGAACCGGCGATCCCCATGTTGGTAGGTAACGGAATAGACCGCTACGCTGCCCAGATGCCTGCAATACTGACATTTTGGAGAGAAAAAAATCCATCTATGAATAAATTTACTTTTTAGTGACCCGTTGTTTCATTAATTAAGCATGGCGTTTACACACTAAATAGCTCAACAACATTTAATAATTTGAATCGAAAAACATTTTAGAGTAAGTCTGAGGAGACTTTTCTAATACAAGACCAACTGCAGAACTACTCGTCAAATGGTTATGTGTGTTGTTTTTATCATATTTTAATGAATAACACGTCAATATGAAATGAGGTAAAAAGACAACAGAGGTTTCATCTATAACCTTGGACCCACATGCTGGTTCACCACTAATAGCCAAATTTAATGAGAGTCTTGGCAGCACCAAGAAACTAATTACATGAAGAAACACATGGATGGCTTGCATTTTTCATCTGCTTAACCTTTTGACACAGCGCTGTGTTCTTCAAACAAATTATCTCAAGTCAAGGTGCAACTATGGCCTACTTCTCTTTAATGAAGGATTAGATAAGCTGTGTTCCACTATGCCTAGCATTTCCTTTTGGGACTCATAATGTGCAATAGGTCTTTATTTGGGCCTTGTGAGTTTTTGCCAACATTTCAATCCAGGGCCAAAATCTTCACCTGTGTTTTCTTAAATAGCTGGTAAGGGGTAATTTTTGGGATTTACACTGATGAGCCAAAATATTATGACCACCTGCCTTATATGCTGTTGGTCCTACTTGTGCCACCAAAAAAGTGCCGACCCGCCAAAGCATGGACTCTACAAGACTCCTGAAGGTGTCCTGTGGTATCTGGCACCAAAACATTAGCAACAGATCCTTCAAGTCCTGTAAGTTGCGAGGTGGCGCTGCCGTGGATCGGACCTGTTTTTCCAGCACAGCCCACAGATGCTTGATCAGATCTGGGGAATTTGGAATTTGGAGGCCAAGGCAACACCTTGAACTCTTCGTCATGTTCCTCAAACCATTCCTGAACAATTTTTGCAGTATCGTAGGGCACATTATCCTGCAGAAAGAGGCCACGGCCATCAGGGAATACCAATGCCATGAAGGGGTGTACCTGGTCTGCAATGATGTTTAGGTAGGTGGCACATGTCAAATTGTGGTCCACATAAATTCCGGACCCAGTGTTGCATGCCCATAGTAGGCATTTTCGATGATGGACAGGGGTCATCATGGACACTTTGACTGGTCTGTGACTACACAGCCTCATACATAGCAGGGTGTGATGCACTGTGTGTTGTGACACATTCCTCTCATAAGCATCATTACATTTTCTGTGACTTGTGCCACAGTAGACCTGCTGTTGGTTCGGACCAGACGGAATAGCCTTCATTGCTCTCATGCATTGATAAGCCTTGGGCGCCCAACACCCTGTCATCGGTTTTTTGGTTTGTGCGTCCTCGGACCACTGTCGGTAGGTACTCATCACTGCTGACCAGGAGCACCCCACAACCCTTGCCATTTCAGAGATGCTCTGACCCAGTCATCAGGCCATAACTATGTGGCCCTTGTCAGAGTCACTCAGGTCTTTACTCCTGCCCATTTCTCCTGCATCCAACATGCTGACTCTGAGAACTGATTGTTTACCCACCATCTAAACTACCCAGACCTTGACATGTGCCCTTGTTTGGAGATGATCAACGTTATTCGGTTCACCTGTGAGTGGTCATAATTTTTTGGCTCATCAGTGTATGTCATAATATTCCCCAGATGTATAGGGTTATTGATCTTCTCTCTGATTTTCCTCCACGCAATTGGTTATCTTAACAACATACTTGTTTTGCTTGTTTTTTGCAAAGAAACGTGATTTTCTGTATTCTTAAAGCTAGATGCCCAGAGAATACGTTGTTTGTTCAACGGATCTTGGACACAAGACAGATTATTATTTGGAGACCATTTCCTATTGACTCTCATTCAGTCAAATTTATACCCTGTCCATTTTAAATGTTGCATTCCTATTTGTATTTTCGCCATTTGAATCATACCTCAGTAATCGACAGCAAATGAAAGGCAACGAGGCTGAAGACCAGTTCACGTCTGCGTGTTTATGGAGCTGTTTACGAGTCAGTGAATATGCTATTACAGACAAGGGGTCTAATGACCGAACACATGAATAAATCAGTTACAGAAACGGCTTCATTAGATTTCTGGTTTTTTGATGTGTATGTAAAAAAAAACACCCCTCCATTTGCTGACAGGTAGCGCTAGTGTGAAAGGGCAGACAATGGATTGCAACTGGTGGGGGAAAGTCACTTTCTTGCATATATGAGCCCAGCAAGAATAACCTGTGAACTCCAGTTAGGTGTTTCAGGCTTAAGACAAGCAACTAACACAACTGACCCTACACAAGCATCTTGTTTCTCGATAAAAAATATTACCTTTAACAGCAAAACACCGCTGAATGTTTGTTTGCTGTATATAATTTAGAAGTAAGAAAATGAAAGTAGGCAGAAGTGCCAGGCAAACATTGAAATTGTGGATTTGAATTTTGCTGACATGAGAAAACTAACTGATGTCCTTGTTACAGCTCGTGCAAGCTGTAGCAATAGCCAGCACTTTAATTAATAATGCCCAATCTGATTTCTCGGTAAGTCGGATCAATGTGGTTTCTTTCAGCATGGCAGTACTGCATCTGTAAACATTTAAATGGGAAACAGCATGAGGCAACGTGTCACCTGGAATTGGTCCTCCTTAAACTGAAGCAGGTCTGGGTGGTCGGAGTGCAGCACAAACACTCGTCCGCTGGTGTAAGGGTTGGTGTAGGAGATCCTCCGGGTGCTTCCTCGACCTCCGCCGACTGGGACACACACTTCAAAGGCCTGGACAAACACACCATCACCGTTAGTTGGCTTTGGACGCAGTCCTCTTATCAGCACTTCTTAGCCTTATCCTGACACGAAACGATCACCGGTTTGAACATTTCAAACTGACTCGGGCTGCTTTCTCCTCTTTCGGGTCACAAGGCCTGGGGGCTTGGATTCTCGGTGGCTGACATGTATAATAAAGGCGAGGAGCAGTGATCCAGTTTTGCTGCTTGGTGTTCAACACTATATGATCTTGGTAGTACTGAACAACACAGCTGTGTGTATTTAAAGACATGCGCCGCTACGGCTGTGTGGAGGACTCCAACACAATGAGCGCTGTACTGACGACAAAAAACATATCTCGCCATCAGGTCAACATTCAAATGACACGATGGAAGTATATATAAAACTCGACCCATGGTGTTGGTAATGTATTATGTCACATCTTCATATATCTATCTTGACAACAGATTATTCTACCTTTCTGCTTTATTGCTTCGTATTTCTTACGGTCTGTAGTTAACAAGTACACAATAAGATTGTTAATATGCCTAGCAAGATTGCAGGTCAACAACAACACAGTATGGAACTGCTTTGTGAGTCCTGAGTGGCGGGGAAAGGACAGTGCTGTATCACACTCTCTTTATGGTGAATGTGAGTTGTTACCATCAGGATGGCGCTACAGGGTACCACCTCTGCAGACTTCCCATGCCCAGGGATCCTTCAGACCTTCCAGTAGAACTCTGTTAGGACTATACCAAACTAAAACATCCATCCATCCAAACCACGTATCCTGCTCTCAGGGTCGCAGGGATGCTGGAGCCTATCCCAGCAGTCATTGGGTGACAGGTGCGGAGACACCCTGGACAGGCCATCACAGGGCCAACACACACACACACACACATTCACACCTAGGGACAATTTAGTACGGCTGATTCACCTGACCTACATGTCTTTGGACTGTGGGAGGAAACTGGAGCACCAGGAGGAAACCCATGCAGACACGGGGAGAACATACAAACTCCACACAGAGGACGATCCAGGACAATCCCCAAGGTTGGGCTACCCTGGGACTTGAACCCAGGACCTTCTTGCTGTGAAGTGACTGCGCTAACCACTGCACCAACATGCTGCCCCAAACTAAAACAGAGTAAACTAAACTAAACTAAAACAGAGTAAACTACACTAAACAAGCAGGTAACCATCTAGACCCATGGTGCACCCGATGCAAGTTGCGAGCGTGTCCTATTAAACGTCCCTGCTAAGCGTCCCTCACAGGTCATCCATGAGCGATATCACAATTTGCGATGCATAGCCCACAGCAGCAGCTGCGCAGCGCTGTGGAAAAACAGTAAACCAATCTAAAAGAGAGCAACCTTTTTTTTGGGGGCCCCCCCCCTTATTCTCCTCAATTGTACTCAGCCAATTACCCCAGTCTTCCGAGCTGTCCCGGTCACTGCTCCACCCCCTCTGCCGATCTGGGGAGGGCTGCAGACTACCACGTCTCCTCCAATACACGTGGAGTCGCCAGCCACTTCTTTTCACCTGACAGTGAGGAGTTTCACCAGGGGGACGTAGCACGTGGGAGGATCACGCTATTCCCCCTAGTTCCCCCTCCCCCCCGAACAGGCGCCCTGACCGACCAGAGGAGGCGCTAGTGCAGCGACCAGGACACGTACTCACATCCGACTTCCCACCCGCAGACACGGCCAATTGTGTCTGTAGGGATGACTGACCAAGCCGGAGGTTAACACGGGGATTCGAACCAGCGATCCCCGTGTTGGCAGGCAATCGAATAGACCACCACGCCACCCAGACATCCAAACAGAGCAACCTTAAACAAATCCTGATATGAGGTGTGTGTCAATTGTATTTTGTTGTATTCAATTCTTGATTGTTGATGTTGTTGTGGAGCACTTTGTTAAACATCGGTGTTTAATTGTAATGTCTTTTCTGCTATGGCTGTATTTGTCTGACATGTGCCGCAGAAACAAAGGCAATTTCCGAAAGGATAATAAACAAAACAAACTAACACGACAAAATTGTTACCTTTTAAGATCGACTCCATGGGATGGATAGAAAATAGTGGAGTAGAAGTTTGGAGATAAGACTTTCAAACTGTCCCACAAAATAACAAGCTTATGGCATGCATATTCATCCGTTTAGCCACCACACTATCCTGATAAGCCTGACTCCTGTCCTGAGCGGCTGTTGGTTGTAAGTGAGATAGATCCTTACAGGAGCTGTTCACCTCATCCCTCCCTCTGTGTGTCAGAGATGAGCCTTTACAGTCGGTTCCACACAACATAAAAGTATATAACAGTGACAGCCCATACAGCAGGGCCCCAGACTGATGATGATGATGATGTGGAAAACCATATAAATCTTTTTAGGAGCCCAGCTCGTGTTATTGAACTTGAAAGATGATACAGGAAATAACAGGGGATTTTCTTTCTGTCTCTCACTCTGTGTCTCCCTGACCTTTTTCTGTAGATGTATCTTATAGTCTGTAACACTCAGACAAATGGGACACATTAGCCAGGGCTGAACCTGACTGGAGCTGTGTATAAGTGCCAAGGTGTGTATGTGTAGCTGCTATGGCTGTATACAGTGAAAAGAAGGGCAGATGAAAAGCCCGTGTTTTCGTAGGCGGTCCGAGCAGTGTACCTTGGACAATACTGGCCTGTGGACGTTGAGGCAGAGCAGCCAGGCGGTGACCAGGTACTGATGCTCAACATCCACAGCGTTGACATAGAAGAAGCGTCTGCCCGCCCTCCATGGTTGAACCCTCAGCTGGAGCTCCTGCACTGCTGCAGGAGGCAAAGCAAACACCTCTGCTGGGTCTACCTGCGTGTGTGTGTGTGTGTGTGAGAGAGAGAGAGAGAGAGAGAGAGAGAGAGAGAGAGAGAGAGAGAGAGAGAGAGAGAGAGAGAGAGAGAGAGAGAGAGAGAGAGAGAGAGAGAGAGAGAGAGAGAGAGAGAGAGAGAGAGAGAGAGAGAGAGAGAGAGAAAGTGAAGGTGGGGATACAGAGGAGAGATGGTGGGAAGATACAGTCAAGGATGCGGGACAATGGGAGAAGTGAGATATGTTGTGCAGGGACAGGGAGAGGGGAAGGACAGCGGGTATGGAAGACAAAGCAGAGAGTAAGAGAGAGTGTACGGGGCAGAATTCAGTGAAGGAGGGGAGAGCGATTGAGGATGAACAAGATACAGTTAAAAGCCAGAGAGAGGGGTGGATAGAAAGATGTGACAAAATAGATTTAATATATTTCTGCAATGATAAGCTTCAGCCCTCTCCACAGCGTGCCACAGCGAGCTAGCCCGTCAAGAGTCGGATCAAAGCATCCAGTGACACTGTGAAATTCAGAAAATAAATAGATCTGCTGAACTTTCAGTCGATGTGTTGTTTTGGGGTTTTTTTTCAGGGCAGAAATGTTCAGATCAAATTTAAACATCCAGTAGCAACGCTGACAGTCAATCCCTCTTCTAATACAAGGAACAAGCGATATCCCTTCTTTTTGTCAATAATTATCTATCAAACACCGGTTTATGTCTTTGGCCCTTGTTTGATTAAAACGATATTTGTTTATAAATGGTAAACAGCAGCATATGGAACCAAATGGTTTTAACACAGTAAAGCAGTTTCAAGTGAACTGACGTACCTGGATCTCCTGCGGGTGCGAAGAGAAACATTTGACTTTACGCATGGCCTGCTTCCCCCTCAGCACCAGTGACTGACATGTCCGCTGGCCAGTCACGCAGCTGACATCAACCCGTTCGAGGAAGTGGACATAAATCTGCCAGATCTGGGCGGGTGCTGCCTGCCACTTATCACTGTGGAGGGGAAAAACATCATTAGGACCAATTAAGATGATCTCTTCTGTCACAGCAGGACAACGATGGGAGCAGAGATGACAGCTATTGATTTACAGCTATGACACTGCTTCCACAAGAAGTGCAGCCTATTACGTTCTCAGAGGAGAAATCAGTCTTACGGGTTCCAGTTGACTTTTGACAGTACTCAAGTAGGAAGTGATAAAGTAGTCTCTTCAGCCCTCTTCTAAGATGATGGCACTCTGAGCTTTTTTGGGAGTTTTGAGTGAATTAAAGAATGGGCTCCACCACTTTCATCTGTTTAGTCAATGAAATTACACTTGCTTAAATGCAACTGCCCCAAAATCAGGAACACTTTGTCATTTCACTTCATCTACTTGTGTACATGAAATGAAATGAAATATTGTTTTCCCCAGCCTACAGCAGTGCAACACAAAGACAAAAACATATATCTATAACGAACTTCTCTACAATATCCTAATTTTTTGAGATGCACCTGTATATCCAAACTAGAAAAAATATATCCAAACTAGAACACATATATCTAAACTAGAACACATATAGCCAAACTAAGAACTCATATATCCAAACTAGAACACCTATATCCAAACTAAGAACATAATATATCCAAACTAAACACAAAAATCCCAACTAAGCAACAAAAAAAAATCACTGTCCAAGAGAATGAATGCCAGCAAGGTGGATTGTCAGAACTGCCGGTCTGCATGGGCTAGCAGTTAGCTTAACCTGCTATGCTTCTGTGTCCTGCCAGACTGCCCTCGGTGTTTCCTCCTTTGGCACTGCTCTAGGCAGGGCCGTGGTCCTTGGGCCCACCAGATGCAGCACACCAAGCTCCCCCAGCTGATCCAATGCCAGCTCTCCCAGCCAGACACCTTCGACACACCCCCCCGCACTCCACACGATGACACCAAAAACACAGTCAAAGCTAGGCAAGGCCGCCGCTAGACCACCCTCGGTGTTTTCGGAACTGCCGATCTTCATGGGTAGCAGTTGCCTTAGCCTGCACCACTTTCGCGTCCTGTCAGACTGCCCTCGGTGTTTCCTCTTCGGGCGCAGCTCTGGGCAGGACGCAGCAGACCAAGTTCTCCCAGCCAATAAAGGGCCCGCTCTCCCAGCCATCAAACGAGACATAAACTAAGATGCAGACGTGGACAAAAACACTGCATGGGCAGTACTGGGTGAGGCCGCCGCAAACGTAAGTTCGCATCACCATCTTCCCGCACCGGTACTGGGTGAGGCTGCTGCAAACATGGGTTTGCGCTGCCATCGCGTGCCAAAATGCTGCCTCATGGTCAACTGAGGGTGTGTGTGTTTGTGTGTGTGTTTCTGATTTGCTTATAAATGATACATACATGAAGACCATGACAAAGAACATTTTTAGGTGCGGACTCGGACTCCCTGGCACTTTCAAGTACACATCCTGAGGCTCTCCTGGTGCCTGTGGAGAAAATAAAAGAACAGTTTTAAAACCCATGGTAACCTGTTAGTGCTACCTTCAAAGTATATGTCACAGCACAAGCAAGCGCAAACCTCCTGTCTGAGAAAAAAGGCTTTCCTCGTTTCATCTCAAACCGTGACAAAGGCCGCCAAAACAAAGTGTTTTGTTCCCTCAAAAGAAGTTGTTTTTGAGGCAGCCTGTTCAATAATTAATCGCGTGCCAATTTCATCATGGGAGACTTTAAAGGGGAGAATTTTAGAAGCACTCTCTCACCAGCATCTTTGTCTGGCAGATGACATTGGGGTCACTGCAGCGCACAGAGATTTGGGTTCTGGCATCTGGATCTCCCACTGGTTCCCCTGCCAGTCGTAAGAAAGACAGGGGGGAGAGGGGAGGGGAAGATGAAGTGTGTGTGTTGGGGGGGGGGGGGAATAACAGATTTAATATGCATGCTTGTGTGTTGGTGTCTGCGGTCTCTGTACATTTGTGTCCATCTGTGCGTACCACGCACACACACACACACACACACACACACACACACACACACACACACACACACACACACACACACACAGACGAACTTGAATCCACCTCTCTCTCGCTCTGTGTAATATCCCCCACCCTCCTGAGCTGTGTGGCAGGTCATTGAGCTAATTGATGTCACCTGTCATGTGCTGGAAGTGGGGCAGGCGGATGGCCTTCTTGAGAAAGCAGAGTTCAGGGTGGTAGAGGCGGACGGACTGGTCAATGACGTGCGGTGTTGGCTCCACGTTCACATGGCAGATGGCCAATGGCTTGCCATCCTCTGCTGTGAATGTCACCTGCCGGAAAAGGTCCACGGTCAGCACTGTCAGCACTATATCTCTAGAGATGGAACGTTTTGTTCAGATATTTTTGGGATCAATGTTTAAGATAGCTTTTCTTGATAAAGTATAGTGATAGGAAAGATGAAAGAGAGAGATGGTGAGAAAAGGCTGTGACAAAGGTTGTTCTGCTACAAAGCCATGTGCTTGTATGAACCTTACAAGGAGAGCTAGCAATTTTTCTTCCTTTTTTTTATCCACTGCCGGTATATTATACTGCACAGTGATAATGTAGATTCCCCCTTTTTCTCCCCAATTGTACTTGGCCAATTACCCCACTCTTCCAAGCCGTCCTGGTTACTGCTCCACCCTCTACCAGTCCAGGGAGGGCTGCAGACTACCACATGCCTCCTCCGATACATGTGGAATCCCCAGACGCTTCTTTTCACCTGACAGTGAGGAGTTTCGCTGGGGGGACGTAGCGCGTGGGAGGATCACGCTATTCCCCCCAGTCCCCCCCCCCCCGAACAGGTACCCTGACCGACCAGAGGAGGTGCTAGTGCAGCGACCAGGACACATACCCACATCCGGCTTCCCATCCACAGACACGGCCAATTGTGTCTGTAGGGATCCCCGACCAAGCCGGAGGTAACACGGGGATTCGAACCGGCAATCCCCGTGTTGGTAGGCATCGGGGTAGACCGCTATGCTACCCGGATGCCCAATAATGTAGATTCTAGTTAGTGTAAAGAAAAGAAAAAAAATGCATATTTTGGTCAGCTGAGATATAGCCATGCTTATAGCTGTAGTAATTAACTTTAAATAGTATTGCTCTAATACCGTTTGTGTTCTGTTCAACCTGTAAGATTAATATTTCACAATTTTTTTTTCTTTTGGCAGCTACGTGGGACTGCTGATGATAGTTTTAACAAATGATGCGACGGTTTCATTTGTGATAAGCGTTTGTCAGACGGATAACCCATCTTGTTTTGATATGGACTAACAGTTTTGAAAAGTAATAGCATTGCCATTATGCCGTTTTTCTTGGCCTTGAAAAGCACGGGGCGCCCTCGAAAGACCAATCGACAGATTGATTCGTTTTATCTCAGCATTCATTAGAAAGCAAGACTGCTGAGTACAATATAGCATTTGGCATCACTTCCCTCCAAACGATGAAAGCCCCCACAGACCAGGAGGATACACTTTGAAGTCTGCTGCATCAAAAAGCCCCCGGGACCTGTTTAAATGAACACAGATGCATTCATACATATAGACTAATTACATCCATACTTATGCTAGACTGTATATACACACACACTCACTTATGCTAACACATGCTAATTTGCAAACTTGCTCACCAGATATCATATACATCTTAAACCAACCTCTGCCGGGCTGTTTGGATTATAGGAAATGTTCCATGAGTAGAAAGTGAAGCAAAGTTTGGATTTGGTAATCTTGGGCAATAAACCAATTGTAAACCTACTTAAATAGTACAGTTGGTACTTTTAAACATTAGCCATTGCGCTAACTAGAGCTGTCGCAAAGGAATTATTTGTTGGTTTGATTAGATCCACCCGTCCATCCATTATCCAACCGCTTATCCTAATGTCAGGGTCGCGGGGGATGCTGGAGCCTATCCCAGCAGTCAATAGGGCGGCAGGCCAGGCCACCAGTGATTTGATTACATATCATTAAGAAAATCGCCACCAAGTATTTTTCCCCCTTTTTCTCCCCAATCGAATTTTGGCCAATTACCCCACTCTTCCGAGCCGTCCCACTTGCTGCTCCACCCCCTCTGCCGATCCGGGGAGGGCTGCAGACTACCGCATGCCTCCTCCGACACAAGTGGATCACCAGCCCTTTCTTTTCACCTGACAGTGAGGAGTTTCACCAGGGGGACATAGCGTGTGGGAGGATCACACTGTGCCCCCCCCCCAAACAGACACCCGACCGACCAGAGGAGGCGCTAGTGCAGTGACCAGGACGTATACCCACATACAGCTTACCACTCGCAAACACGGCCAATTGTCTCTGTAGGGACGCCCGACCAAGCCAGAGGTAACACAGGGATTTGAACCGCCGATCCCCCTGTTGGTAGGCAACGGAATACACCACTATGCTACCTGGATGCCAGACAACAGTTTTAAAGGAAAACTCCTGTAGTTTTCAACCTAAGTCAGATTTTCCCTTTGTTAGGAGTCAAACTGAGCAATGAGTAACAAAATCTTTTAAATTGAGTCAGTATTGAGCAAATTCACATCAGCCAACTGCTGCACACCAAGCTGGTTTGTAAAAAAGCACTTTGTTTGGCATTAACAGACTCAGAATTTTATGAGAGGAGTCTAAAGATCATTAGCCAAAATATCAATCATAGAATTAAATATATCTGCATATAGAGATATCTGTACAATTCTTTTTTTTCCTTCCTTCCTCTTTTTTTTTTATAGATTTTCCCCTTTTCTCCCCAATTGTACCCATCCAATCACCCCACTCTTCCGGGCCGTCCTGGTCACTGCTCCACCCCCTCTGCTGATCCAAGGAGGGCTGCAGACTACCACATGCCTCATCTGATACATGTGGAGTCGCCAGCCGCTTCTTTTCACCTGACAGTGAGGAGTTTCACCAGGGGGACATAGCGCATGGGAGGATCCCACTGTTCCCCCTCCCCCCTCAACAGATGCCCCGACTGGCCAGAGGAGGCGCTAGGGCAGCGACCAGGACACACACCCACATCCAGCTTCCCACCCACATACACGGGGCCAACTGTGTCTGTAGGGACTCCGGATCAAGCCAGAGGTAACACGGGGATTCGAACCGGTGATCCCTGTGTTGGTAGGCAACGGAATCAACCACAACGCCACCCGGACGCCACTGATATCTGTACAATTCCAACCCAAACTGCAACCACACGAGAACTGAGTTGTTGCAGGATGACAGTGGGAGCAAGAGAGAGTGTTGAAGAGAATTGCAAAAAATAAAATGCCAAGGATGTCTGTCCCGTCACTGACTGTACTTGGGCGGTCTTCATAATGAAAGGTGTTTTTGGACACTCAAAACATTCTGAAACTGTTTAGAAGAGGCCTTTCAGTAGACGTTGGCAAGCAACATGTCCCTGCAGGATTGCGTTGTAGCTTGCCGTGCAGCAGTCAACTGATGCAAGATTGCTCATACTCAACTGCTTTAAGAGAATCCTGACCCGGCACTCAGTTTGACTTCTGACAAGAGGAAAATAGGGCTTTGGTTAAAAAAATACCTGAGTTTTCCTCTGAGGTTACCTTCCAAATCCCCACTATTGAGTCACAAAAAACATCACTAAACTTGAGCTTTGGCAAACAAAAGATGTCCAAATCCTTAACGTGGTAGCTTTGCGAGCCCCTCGCTGAGCTGAAGCATGAGGCAACATCTTACGTTGATGACACATGCTGACTGACAGCCTCGCCAGCGCCGGCACCCTGACAACTGTGCTGTTGGGGCTTGTCAGTTTTAGTGGGACACGAATTTGATCTGGACCTGACTTCTAGACAGGATTCCAGTTCAACGCAGCAGCTCTAAGGCTGACACGCATACACACCCTGACACAGAAAGACACACCAGGTCGGCAGACTGACCAGATATTTCATCACAATGCAACAGTGAGAGCAGAGTGTTGTACTGTAAAAAAAGAAATGAAGATGTAAAAAAAAAAAAAAAGATTGAGTATGACAAGATAGTTCAGTGTGACCGAATTGCCAGTAGCCGTTTGAGTGCATCAGTGCTGGATATCCAGACAATGACAAAAAGGGATGTCGGATAACCCTAAATCAAATTTGTCTTGTTATCTGTAAAAGTAGGGCCGAAATAAGCACCGATTTGGTTAAATTCATAAAGAAGTTTGTTGTTTAATGAAAGCTCTGGCATAGAGGGTCAGCAGAGCACAATGCCTGCAGAGAGGTGGGGCCCAATCTTATAGCGTCGTCACATAGTTTCTCCTCCCTTTAACTTTCTTGTATATGGAAGCAAATAAATTACTTAAAGGTCTGAATTTTAAAAGCCATTGAATATTTGACACTGAAATTTCACCACCTCTGAATTGACAGAATTGAAATATCTGAAAGTGAATATTTGACATTCAAAGCTATGTTTTTGAATTTAATGGTTTTGAATTCACCTGTCTTATGAGTTCAACAGCCCAGTTTCAAATAGTTTTGTTCCAGTGTTCACAAATTCAGATCCAATATTTCAAGTTCCAGATATATATTAAAAAAAAAAGATATTCAAGTCGCTAAAATTTTGTCAATTTCAAATCCAGAAATTCAAGATGGGAAAAAAAATAAAAACAGGAAAACATCTGCACTGCCAAGGATAGGATAGGCAATCCAGTCTGAACGCACTCAAGCTGACATCTGGCCTATCAGAGCACGGCTTGCTGGTCATGTGATTCACAAAAGCGGCTCCAGAAATCGCAAACCCCAAACATAGCGACTATGGAGAACAACGGCACTCCGTTAAACGGTTTTACTAATCAAACAGCAGGCTTCAGCAACACAAGGACAACGCCGTTCAGCACAACATATCGAGATGACAAACAGAAGTCAACACAGGCCTTTTTAAAGTAAAATGCTTCAATTATATTAATTCAGTCGTGCTTTATCGATTTCAAGGGCAATGACAAGTGATAAGTGCGAAAGTTTATCTGTGTAATGTTGGCAAACAAGAACTCTCAACTGTACATGATAAAATCTCTCTGTCCAACTTTTTTAAATTTCATTTTATTTTATTAGAATTATGGTGTTTAGATGGTGTGTTGCAAATAATCACCCAAACCATTTATTATTTTTTTAAGAGTGTGATCAACGAAAGGAGATCCATCTATCAATGAGTATTTTCAAACGACAGCAAAACTGACCAATCATATCTTCCCTCTAAATGGGTGGGTTTGTTATCGCTAACTTTAGGACAAGTTCCATCCTGCTGTAGAGAAACATGAATCAGAAGCTTATGAGGAAGAAGAAAAAAACACTGATAAACTAGCTAGCTAGTTTGCCTGTTGGCAGTGTTGCCAGATAGGGCAGTTTTCTGCCCAGTTGGGCGGTTTTGGTTGCATTGTGTGGAGAAAAATTGGCTTGGGTGGGTGGACTGAATTTGGGCTGGTTTTCCATGATCTGGGCTGGTTTTTAATTATATTACAAATCACATTGACACACACATATATATATATATATATATATATATATATATATATATATATATATATATATATATATATATATATATATATAACCCAGCCACTGAGGATGCACAAGCCAGTGCATCCTTAGTGCCGGTCCCAAGCCCGGACAAATGGGGAGGGTTGCGTCAGGAAGGGCATCCGGCATAAAATCTTTGCCAAATCAAATATGCGGATCATAAATTACGGATGATCCGCTGTGGCGACCCCTAACGGGAGCAGCCGAAAGTAGTAGTATATATATATATATATATATATATATATATATATATATATATATATATATTCAGGAAAAGTATTCCTTTGTTATGCAAACAAAACTAAATAATTTTCTCCACATCCAGTCACTCAGGACAACATTGATAAAAGTTACCATTATTACAATGACCACCCACCTGCGGTTTACCTGATAAACACACAAGCGATGGTGTTTTTGCAACCTCACCTCATAGCGCCTATGCTGGTGAACTTGATTTGGTCATAGGTTTTGGCAGAGAGAGCTTTTTCACAAGTGACAACACTCAAAGATGACACGAGAAATGGCATGGGATTACTGCTCCTCTCTGCTCTCATGGATGTGCGCACAGGTCTAACACGGAACAGATGGACGACTGCCACATTCCAACCTCCCCGACAGCTGTTGGGGAGCTTTGACTCCCAGCGGCGGTGTGTGGCAAAATTTACCAAGGAAGCCAGTCAGCTTGGTATGGAGATCATATCAGCATATGATGGCGATCATATGGAGATTAACTCTCCATGTTATCACATAGAAATCTCTTAGTTACCCGTTTTCACAAACCAGAATAAATAAGTGCTGTTGCTGGGGCAATATAAGTGACATTGCTGGGGTAATTCTTCTCAGTTACGCTCATATCCCATTCCTTGGGGACCATAGCATTTACAAGGCTTTTGTGAACTACAAAACAACACGAGGTGTGATTTTATTCTCTCTCTCCAAATACTGTACAACAACATGTGCAATCTTCTCACAGCCATAAGAACCAGTTATTAGTAGCAGATGAATTATGTGCATACCCCTATGAGGGGCATCTCCAACAACATAACGGCAATCGGCAAGAAACAACAATGCCGTTTGCTCAAAAAGCTGCACGCACAATCACACAGTAGAGCTACACGGGCTAAAACATGACGCTGCCTCCGAGTTTCTTCTCATCATCTAAAGAGTAAACACGTCGCTGAAGGTTTTCAGACACATCAAATTGCATATAAATACCACAATTAATTGGCTGTACAATGGAGTAGGCCTACCGTTCTGTTGCAGCTCAAAAGCAAGCTCAGTAATGTCATTTTACGAAAAACCCGAGGTCCCCGTCTCCATTCTGCTAACTGGTTCCACCTGCACTACGTGCAGTAGACAGTTTTTTTTTCTAAGATGACGACAGTGATTTGATTGGTGAGCAGCCAGGTTCAGTCTGGCCTCCCTCATTTGTTTTGTTTTTGTTTTGTTTTTTTACGATAAATTGACCAATGTTGAGCTCGGTCAACCTGGCCTCAATCCGATTGGCTAAAACGTTTTACTTTTTTGTCTGCCAGGGAAGCTGGGACGAGCATTTCACTGCCACTAGACAGCACAGAAGACATCAACTACACTTTTTAATACACACAAAGGGGTGCTGTTTTGCTCGCCGCACCAGCTAAAGAAGAAAAACAAGGGACATTTCAGAACTCAATAAAGAAACAGGCGTGGGAATAATACATTTTGTTTTCTTTACTAGAAACTATTTAGGGAAAGGCCAGGCTTCCATGGGCCTCCAAGAGAAACCGTGTCTGTTGACTCCTCCATGTCTTAGCAAGTTCACCTGGTGACTGTACAAAGTGCAAGTGTTGTCAGTTCACCTGGCCCAAGAGACTGTAAAAAGTTCTGTACCAAGTTAGAAGATGGAAGGGGACCCCTTAGTGAGGAGGGCATCATTGCGAACTTATTATCCATGCCATTTTCAAAATTAACTTTTAATGAAAAGATTAAGCTAATCGGCATAGTAAGACCTACACCAGAGCTTATTAAAATCTAGCAGGCTGCTGTGCCAACTGATTTTATTCTGGCCCCCACTGCCATTATTTGTATACATACATATGTTAAGGTTTATTTGTGAAGACGGTCATTATACAGAATTACTGGTCAATCTATAAATTTGCCAACTTAGCAGTCATTGTGCACATTTACTGTAATGAGATAATTTATTGAAAATATTGCTTGTTTGTGGGTTCCAAAATGTCACGATCGCTGTTCACTGTCCATGGTTCTGAAGTGTCTGTCGCTAATGGTTGCTTGGCTGTGTGTGCGCTGTGTAGGCTTACATGAAATTTCGTTGTTTTTTTGTGGTGGGAGAGGGTGGCTGCCATGCACTTTACACATAGTTTTCTATGCACCCTGGCCCATTGTCAGCATATTCCACTTAAGTGCACACACAGCTTGTGTGATGATGCGATCATTTGTAAGGAGGATTTACATTTTTTTTTGGGATCTCCCACCTTTTTCTCCCTAATTATATCCAGCCAATTACCCCACTCCTCCGAGCCATCCTGGTCACTGCTCCACCCCCTCTGCCGATCCACGGAGGGCTGCAGACTACCACTATCACATGCCTCCCCCTGTTGCATGTGGAGTCACCAGCCGCTTCTTTTCGACTGACAGTGAGGAGTTTCGCCAGGGGGACATAGTGTGTGGGAGGATCACGCTATTCCTCCCAGTCCCCCTCCCCCCCATACAGGTGCCCCGACTGACCAGAGGAGGCACTAGTGCAGCGACCAGGACATATACCCACATCCGGCTTCCCACCTGCAGACATGGCCAATTGTGTCTGTAGGGACGCCCGACCAAGCTGGAGGTAACACAGGCAGGTGGTTTTAATGTTTTGGCTGATCAGTGTATATTATTTCCTTTATTCAGGTGGGGTGAACTCTTTTAAAGTCTTGCCCTTACATATTTTGGCAAAAAGGCAGGTTAGATAATAATGAAATACAGTTTTCATTTTGAGGGGATGGGGTCAAACACACTTAGTAAGAGGATCAAATGAGTGAGAAAAAGCGTGCCGTGTATAGGTTGCTATAATCCACCCCCCTACCTTGATGGACTTGGCCTGCACAATGTTAGATGGATGCTTCTTGGCAATGGGAGTACTTCTGCCTGTGGGTAGCTGGTTTGGTCCCTGTGAGAGTTCGATAAGAAAACACTCAACTATCAAAATTGATCATCTTTCAATAAATAAAGTCCATTAATTGCTGTGAATATAGAAGTTACATCCATGAAGTCACACAAAGGACAACTGTAAATGATAAGAAATGGCAGCATTCAACCAAAGGGTGGGGAAAAAACAGTGTGTACTGGTGATAAGAAAAACTGTTAAACAAATACCATTTTTCCTGATCCCCTTTTATGGTGCTTCCAATGCTGGCATCAAATTAACCCATCACATTTGCATGTCCTGTCCTTGGGACAGATCAGCTGTGGCTAATGATCCTTTAGATTTGTCAGGAGGGCGCCATTATCCCTCGTTCTGTTTGTACACACTTTTTTTTTCAATTTTCCCCCTTTTTCTCCCCAAGTGTACCTGTCCAATTACCCCACTCTTCCAAGCCGTTCCGGTCGCTGCTCCACCCCCTCTGCCCATCCAGGGAGGGCTGCAGACTACCATATGACTTGTCCGATACATGTGGAGTCGGCAGCCGCTTCTTTTCAGCTGACAGTGAGGAGATTCGCCCAGGGAACGTAGCGTGTGGGAGGATCACGCTATTCCCCCCCCAGTTCCCCCCGAACAGGCACCCCCACAGACCAGAGGTGCTAGTGCAGCGACCAGGACACATACCCACATCTGGTTTCCCACCTGCAGACACGGCCAATTGTGTCTGTAGCAATGCCCGACCAAGCTGGAGGTAACACGGGGATTCGAACTGGCGATCCCCGGACGCCCTATGCACACTCGTTTACACTACCTTAGTACTGTATATGTCTGTAGCATGCATGGGAGCTGTCGTACCTGAAGGGGCACAGAGTGTTCTTTGAGGAAAGTCTGGTATTTGAGCGGGATGTGGATGCTCTCCTTGGGCCGTAGGTAGACCTGGGGGCCTGGTGCGCCGTCTGCCAGGTGGAAGATGTTCTCCTCCAGCGGGGTAAGGGTTTTGGTAAGCGCCTTGAAATACCGCCATTCCTCTGTGTCCGTAATGATGCTGGGTGGAAAAGTTGGAGGAGACGAGTAAACAAAGATGGGCTCTGCTATATCTTTTAAGTCTGCATACCTGTTTAGCATTCCCCTGCTAGCTTCCTAACATTTTGATTCTATATGGAGATTAATTTGTTTTTCTCTCTTTCACTGATCGACCGAGCTTCTTCTTCTTCAGTGACAGACAGGATGTGGCATTTGACGTGTTATCTTAATGTATTTCAAAGCTGGTAGATGAGTTTGTTTACATTAGCATTGTCTGGAAATTACGGCAGAGTCGACCTGTATTTCCGAGCTGTGCCGAGATCAAAGCGGTGGGAAATTGCAAAACATAAATTCTATTATCAAGTCGTACTCTTTTACCATCTCTGCGTACGTTTCCATAATTGAGATGCTAGAAAGTTCAGGGGACATATTAAATAGTGTCGTCATCACTGGAAAGGAAAACAAGAGAGACAGACATAGGAGACAACAGAAAAAGGGTCAATTTATAATGAAAGCATAATTTATCATTTACAATTAAAAATATACACCAGTAGGCCGCTCTGATGGCCGAGCGGAATAAACCACTGTTCTTGCAACCCGCTCGTCATGTGGCTGGGAGGTTCATATCCCAGACTCGCCGTAACCGGTCACGGCCAGAGCATCCACGGGGTAAGGCATTCATTAGGCAACCCTTACCCGAGGGATAGTGAGTGTAGATTGGTGTAGTGTTCGGGGACTCGTCGTTCTCCAGCGACCCCTCTGGCCCATCCTGGTGCCTGCAGCCAAGCAACCGAAAGCATTCTCCCTAAGTCTCCTTCGCGGCCTGAAGGTAATGCAATCCATGCGAGGCTTCAGCGTCTGAACTAGCAAGAACAGCCGACATGAGTTTGAAGGAAGCTGGTGTTACGACTATCTCCTTACTGTGGAAACGTGAGCCAGGGGAGTTATTCGACAAGCGTTCCGGCCATATGCCATTGGGTTAATCGGGTGGGATAAGGGGAAAAACTAGAAAATAAATTTTTTAAAAAAAGATACAACAGTAGTGATAATGGTATTGGATATAGAGTCATTTTGATATTATGACAGAAACTGCTGTGGATAACAACTTCAAAAAGCATGCAGTTAAGTATATTAAAGTATTTAAGAAGGTACATTACATGACCAAATACACTCACCGGCCACTTTATTAGGCACACCTGTCCAACTGCTCGTTAATGCAAATTTCTAATCAGCCAATCACATGGCAGCAACCCAATGCATTTAGGCATGTAGACATGGTCAAGATGATCTGCTGCAGTTCAAAGCGAGCATCAGAATGGGGAAGAGAGGTGATTTAAGTGACTTTGAACGTGGCATGGTGGTTGGTGCCAGACGGGCTGGTCTGAGTATTTCAGAAACTGCTGATCTACTGGGATTTTCACGCACAACCATCTCTAGGGTTTACAGAGAATGGTCCGAAAAAGAGAAAATATCCAGTGAGCGGCAGTTCTGTGGGCGAAAATGCCTTGTTGATGCCAGAGGTCAGAGGAGAATGGCCAGACTGGTTCGAGCTGACAGAAAGGCAACAGTAACTCAAGTAACCACTCATTACAACTGAGGTATACAGAAGAGCATCTCTGAACGCACAACACGTCGAACCTTGAGGCAGATGGGCTACAGCAGCAGAAGACCACACCGGGTGCCACTCCTGTCAGCTAAGAACAGGAAACTGAGGCTACAATTCGCACAGGCTCACCAAAATTGGACAATAGAAGATTGGAAAAACGTTGCCTGGTCTGATGAGTCTCGATTTCTGCTGCGACATTCGGATGGTAGGGTCAGAATTTGGCGTCAACAACATGAAAGCATGGATCCATCCTGCCTTGTATCAACGATTCAGGCTGGTGGTGGTGGTGTAATGGTGTGGGGGATATTTTCTTGGCACACTTTGGGCCCCTTAGTACCAATTGAGCATCGTGTCAACGCCACAGCCTACCTGAGTATTGTTGCTGACCATGTCCATCCCTTTATGACCACAGTGTTCCCATCTTCTGATGGCTACTTCCAGCAGGATAACGCGCCATGTCATAAAGCTCGAATCATCTCAGACTGGTTTCTTGAACATGACAATGAGTTCACTGTACTCAAATGGCCTCCACAGTCACCAGATCCACATCACCACATCATGGATGTGCAGCCGACAAATCTGCAGCAACTGCGTGATACTATCATGTCAATATGGACCAAACTCTCTGAGGAATGTTTCCAGTACCTTGTTGAATCTATGCCACGAACGATTAAGGCAGTTCTGAGGGCAAAAGGGGGTCCAACCCGGTACTAGCAAGGTGTACCTAATAAAGTGGCCAGTGAGTGTATGTAGACAAGCGAACATTACGTCCAGGTGTGCTTGTCGAAGGTCTCCTTCCAAAACCATGGGCATTAACAAGGACTTGGTCCCTTCTATGCTTTTATAACAGCCTCCACTCTTATGGGAAGGCTTTCTATTGAATTTTAAAACATGGCTGCAGAGATTTGCCCCCATTCAGCCACAAGAGCATTAGTGAGGTCGGACAGTGATGTTGGGAGAGAAGGCTTGGCTCGTAATCGGCGTCCCAGTTCAACCTAAAGGTGTTGGATGGGGTTGAGGTCAGGGCTGTGTGCAGGCAAGTCGAGTTCTTCCACACCATATGTGGCAAACCATGTCTTTATGGACCTCACTTTTTGCAGAGGGGTACTGTCATCAGTGACGGCTGGTGGTGATATTGGATGGGTGGGCTAACAAATGCATTACACCGATCAATAGTTCACGCTGCAGCAACACATCCGAGATACCAAGTTACAGCAACGACACTATATACCTTGTTATATCAAGTGCTCTACAACACCACTATAGAGAAGTACCCGAAAGAATGGCCTGATGCCAAAAAAGTCACCCCCCCGCTCTCTTACACACAAGGTCCAAGCAGTGTCTCCTCCAGAAAGCAGGCATGGGAAACAGAAAAGTGAATTCTCAGTTACACTTGCCATTAGCCAGTCCTTTCATTGAAAACAAGTAACACAAAATTACGATTTTGCCGTTTGTCATATTATGTTATTTGAACTTCATTTGGACAATGTGTCCTCAGTCCCTTCACTTCCAATTTTTCATCTAAAGACATTGAACAAAATGAAAGAAGGTAAATAATCCCCCTCGTTCATGCCAACGCCCATGCTCACTTTCTCCTCCCCCACACTCGCACAAGTACCACCTCACTGTACCGTTAATCTGTGCGTCCACTGCCACTAGTTGCAGCATGGTGGCGCAGTGGTTAGCACTGTCGCCTCACAGCAGGAAGGTCCTAGGTTCAAACCTCAGGGTCTGTCCAACCTTGGGGAGGCATCCCAGGTTGTCCTCTGTGTGGAGTTTGCATGTTCTCCCCATGTCTGGTGGGTTTCCTCCGGGTGCTCCGGTTTCCCCCACCTGTGCCCCTGATCGAGGTGGCTGCCCACCGCTCCTAGCTGCACAGCTAGGATGGGTTAAATGCATAATGTAATTTCCCCACGGGGATCAGTAAAGTTTGTTTTTCTTTTTGTTTGTTTTTTTGTGGTTGAAAGTCAGCCACCCGAGGGCTGAATGAATTTACCCCAAATGATCAGCAAATCAAGGGGGCATGCCACGACCGAGAGTGTCCTCACTAGATGGGAACTGCACTGCCCACAACCGCAAAACACTGCAGAGGGGTTGTGCGGATGGCCCAGGACAGCAGTGGATGCGAGTTTCCCTCCATCCAGGACATATATAACGGACGTTGTGTCAGCAAAGCCCACAGGGTTATCAGAGAACCCAGCCACCCCAACTATGGACTGTTCCAGCTGCTACCATCAAGCAAGCGGTACCGCCACCTGAAAGCCCGGACCAGTAGGCTCCAGAACAGCTTTTTCCACCAAGCAACTAGGCTTTTGAACGAAGATCATTAAGGACACTACGCCTGGTGCCGGACTGACTGGCACTGACCTATGGTCTTCAGCAGATCATCAGTACACACACACACGTAGGTGGACATACAAAAACACACAAAAATATGCAAACAACTACACACATATGCACATTTATTAAGGCAGAGCCTACATACACACAGCACCTTACATACACCACACACTATTTATCATTATTACTGCTTTTTTTTGTTGTTATTTTATTGCTATTGTTGCTGTAGTATTGAGGAGCCGAAACACAAGAATTTGACTCTCTTGTACTTAGAGATGTAACAATAAAGGATCTTGAATCAATTGTACCCAGCCAATTTACCCCGCTCTTCCACATGCCTCCTCTGATACATGTGGAGTCGCCAGCTGCTTCTTTTCACCTGACAGTGAGGAGTTTCACCAGGGGGACGTAGCGCATGGGAGGATCACTCTATTCCCCCCAGTTCCCCCTCCCCCCTGAACAGGTGCCCCGACCGACCAGAGGAGGCGCTAGTGCAGCGACCAGGACACATACCCACATCCGGCTTCCCATCCGCAGACACAGCCAGTTGTGTCTGTAGGGACGCCCGACCAAGCCGGAGGTAACATGGGGATTCGAACTGGTGTTGTAAGGTTTTCAACATTTTTTTCTCATTTTTATTGATAGGGAGGGCTTAACCCTGTTAGCCCAGCTAACCCTGATTGTTATGCTAAAACAGGAAAGGGCCTTCCCCAAACTGTGGCCACAAAGTTGGAAGCACACAATTCTCTAGAATGTCATTGAATGCTGTAGCATTAAGGTTTCCCTTTACTGGAACTACGGAGCCTAGAAATGACCATGAAAACCACTGCTCCAGAGTCCAATGGCGGTGTGCTTTACATCACTCCAGCCGACACTTGGCATTGCACGTGGTGGTCTTAAGCTTGTGTGTGGCTGCTCGGCCACGGAAATCCATTTCATGAAGCTCCCGACGAACAGTTTTTGTGCTGACGTTGCATCCAGAGGCATTTTGGAACTCAGTAGCGAGCGTTACAATCGAGGACAGCCGGTTTTTACTCGCTACGCGTTTCAACACCCGGCGGTCCCGTTCTGTGAGCTTGCGTGGTCTGCCGCTCCGTGGCTGGGCTGTCGTTACTCCGAGACGTTTCCACTTCACAATAACAGCACTTACAGTTGACCGGGGCAGATCTAGCAGGGCAGAAATCTGACGAACTGACTTACTGGAAAGGTGGCAGCCTATAACAGTGCCACGTTGAAAGTCACTGAGCTCTTCAGTATGATCCATCCTATCGCCAATGTTCGTCTATGGAGACTAAATGGCTGTGTGCTTGATTTTATGCATCTTCAAGCAGTGGATGTGGCTGAAATAACCAAATCCACACATTAGAAGCAGTGTCCATACACTTTTAGCAATAGAGTATATCTATCTTTTCATTATATATATATGTGTGAATGCACTGACATATATATACACTACCGTTCAAAAGTTTGGGATCACATTGAAATGTCCATATTTTTGAAGGAAAAGCACTGTACTTTTCAATGAAGATAACTTTAAACTAGTCTTAACTTTAAAGAAATACACTCTATACATTGCTAATGTGGTAAATGACTATTCTAGCTGCAAATGTCTGGTTTTTGGTGCAATATCTACATAGGTGTATAGAGGCCCATTTCAAGCAACTATCACTCCAGTGTTCTAATGGTACAATGTGTTTGCTCATTGGCTCAGAAGGCCAATTGAGGATTAGAAAACCCTTGTGCAATCATGTTCACACATCTGAAAACAGTTTAGCTCGTTACAGAAGCTACAAAACTGACCTTCCTTTGAGCAGATTGAGTTTCTGGAGCATCACATTTGTGGGGTCAATTAAACGCTCAAAATGGCCAGAAAAAGAGAACTTTCATCTGAAACTCGACAGTCTATTCTTGTTCTTAGAAATGAAGGCTATTCCATGCGAGAAATTGCTAAGAAATTGAAGATTTCCTACACCGGTGTGTACTACTCCCTTCAGAGGACAGCACAAACAGGCTCTAACCAGAGTAGAAAAAGAAGTGGGAGGCCACGTTGCACAACTGAGCAAGAAGATAAGTACATTAGTCTCTAGTTTGAGAAACAGACGCCTCACAGGTCCCCAACTGGCATCTTCATTAAATAGTACCCGCAAAACACCAGTGTCAACATCTACAGTGAAGAGGCGGCTGCGGGATTCTGTGCTTCAGGGCAGAGTGGCAAAGAAAAAGCCATATCTGAGACTGACCAATAAAAGAAAAAGATTAAGATGGGCAAAAGAACACAGACATTGGACAGAGGAAGACTGGAAAAAAGTGTTGTGGACGGATGAATCCAAGTTTGAGGTGTTTGGATCACAAAGAAGAACGTTTGTGAGACGCAGAACAAATGAAAAGATGCTGGAAGAATGCCTGACGCCATCTGTTAAGCATGGTGGAGGTAATGTGATGGTCTGGGGTTGCTTTGGTGCTGGTAAGGTGGGAGATTTGTACAGGGTAAAAGGGATTCTGAATAAGGAAGGCTATCACTCCATTTTGCAACGCCATGCCATACCCAGTGGACAGCGCTTGATTGGAGCCAATTTCATCCTACAACAGGACAATGACCCTAAACACACCTCCAAATTGTGCAAGAACTATTTAGAGCAGAAGCAGGCAGCTGGTATTCTATCGGTAATGGAGTGGCCAGCGCAGTCACCAGATCTGAACCCCATTGAGCTGTTGTGGGAGCAGCTTGACCGTATGGTACGCAAGAAGTGCCCATCCAACCAATCCAAGTTGTGGGAGCTGCTTCTGGAAGCGTGGGGTGCAATTTCTCCAGATTACCTCAACAAATTAACAGCTAGAATGCCAAAGGTCTGCAATGCTGTAATTGCTGCAAATGGAGGATTCTTTGACGAAAGCAAAGTTTGATGTAAAAAAAATCTTATTTCAAATACAAATCATTATTTCTAACCTTGTCAATGTCTTGACTCTATTTTCTATTCATTTCACAACATATGGTGGTGAATAAGTGTGACTTTTCATGGAAAACACAAAATTGTTTGGGTGATCCCAAACTTTTGAACGGTAGTGTATATACGTCAGTGCATTCACACATGATCATGCAGCGATAATGTGCATATTGCATGTGCATCAGACCTGTTTTCTAATTGTCTTTTGTTTTACACAAACCTACTGGCTATTTTATTCAACACAAAACTTTCATCATTTTGTTGCTGTGGGAGATTTACTTCAATCTATGTGAGCAAACTTAGTCAAAATACACGCAAAAATAAAACCTGTATCTAATGCTTAACAAAACAGAAAGCATTCAAGGGCATCTGGGTAATGTAGCGGTCTATTCCGTTGCCTACCAACACGGAGATCGCCAGTTCGAATCCCCGTGTTACCTCCGGCTTGGTCGGATGTCCTACAGGCACAATTGGCCGTGTCTGGGTATGTGTCCTGGTCACTGCACTAGCGCCTCCTCTGGTCGGTTGGGGCACCTGTTCAGGGGGGGAGGGGGAACTGGGGAGGAATAGCGTGATCCTCCCATGCGCTATGTCCCCCTGGTGAAACTCCTCACTGTCAGGTGAAAAGAAGCGGCTGGCGACTCCCCATGTATTGGAGGAGGCATGTGGCAGTCTGTAACCCTCCCCGGATCGGCAGTTGGGGTGGAGCAGTGACCGGGATGGCTCGGAAGAGTTTGGGCAATTGGCCGGATACAATTGAGGGGAAAACAAAAAGCATTCAAGCCTTGGCATTATTCATAGGACCAACTGATTGTGGAAAAAATACATGAAACCTATGTAGAATGTGTAGAACCTAGCAATAGGAGTATTCACAAAAAAGCGTGGCACATTTTGAAACCAAAGTGCTATTAACAGGGAGATGGAGTAGGCAATAATTTTGGGAAACGAATAATTGAAATCTGAAGGTCCTTGCCACCTATTCATTGGTGTTGCTCAGAAGGAAGTTTCCATCCTAGCAGGAACCGTCAAGGGGAAACAGAAGATTTAATGGGGGGAGGAAATTAGACTGATGTTTGGTGGTGGTAGAAATTCACCTAATTGGAACTCTGGTTTGAATTAAAATGTTGGTAGAGGCTTTTGCCAAGATTAACTTCAAAAGTAGGTTGTCTTAACTACGCTGCAATGTCTGCAAAACAAAAATATCTTCTATATCAAGCTTTGAATGTAGTTTTACCTTTGGTCACACCCCAAAGCACACTGTGAGAGGAAATACTGTGGTAGTTCAGCGTAATACATTATCAGTTTATTGACCAAGAAACTGCCTGTTAAAAAAAATTGTTTTCCAATTAATTTCCAACAAAGTGGTGTGGTCACAAAAACAGGGTTTAAATACACTGCTCAAAAAAATAAAGGGAACACATAAGCAATGCAATGTAGCTCCAAGTCAATCACACTTTTGAGTTATCAACCTGTCCAGTTAGGAAGCAACACTGATTTGTGAATCAATTTCACCTGTTGGTAAATTGTCTAATTTCCACCAGGTGGAAATTAGACAATTTGCAAGACAACCCCTATAAAAGGAATGGATTTGCAGGTGGTGGCCACAGACCATTTGCCTGTCCTCATCTTTTCTGGCCGATCTTTGGTTAGTTTTTCATTGTGCTAGTGCCCTCACCACTAGAGGTGGCATGAGGCGGTATCTGCAGCCTACAGAAGTTGCTCAGGTAGTGCAGCTCATCCAGGATGGCACATCAATGCGTGCTGTGGCAAGAAGATTTGATGTGTCTCCCAGCACAGTGTCCAGAGCATGGAGGAGGTACCAGGAGACAGGCCAGTACTCCAGGAGATGTGGAGGGGGCCGCAGGAGGACAACAACCCCGCAGCAGGACCGCTATCTGGTCCTTTGTGCAAGGAGGAACAGGAGGAGCACTGCCAGAGCCCTACAAAACGACCTTCAACAGGCCACTAATGTGCAAGTTTCTGCTCAAACAGTGAGAAACAGAATGCATGAGGATGGTATGAGGGCCCGACGTCCACAATTGGGGCCTGTGCTCACAGCCCAACACCGTGCAGCCCGATTGACCTTTGCCAGAGAACATCTTGGTTGGCAGATTCGCCATTGGCGCCCTGTGCTCTTCACAGATGAGAGCAGGTTCACACTGAACACATGTGACAGACGTGAGAGAGTCTGGAGACGCTGTGGAGAACGTTCTGCTGCCTGCAACATCCTCCAGCATGACCGGTTTGGCGGTGGGTCAGTGATGGTCTGGGGAGGCATATCCTTTGAGGGCCGCACAGACCTCTACGTGCTAGCCAGAGGTACCATGACTGCCATTAGGTACCGGGATGAGATCCTCAGACCCATTGTCAGACCATATGCTGGTGCAGTGGGCCCTGGGTTCCTGCTCATGCATGACAATGCTCGTCCTCATGTGGCCAGAGTGTGTCAGCAGTTCCTGTATGTCGAGGGCATTGATGCTATGGACTGGCCTGCACGTTCCCCAGACCTGAATCCAATCGAGCACCTCTGGGACATTATGTCTCGTACCATCCGCCAACGCGATGTCGCACCACAGACTGTCCAGGAGTTGACCGATGCCCTGATCCAGGTCTGGGAGGAGATCCCTCAGGAGACCATCCGTCGTCTCATCAGGAGCATGCCCAGACGTTGTAGGGAGTACATACAGGCACGTGGAGGCCACACACACTACTGAGCCTCATTTTGAATCGTCTTGAAGAATTTGCACAGAAGTTGGATCAGCCTATGTTCTCATTTTCCACTTTGATTTTGAGTATGATTCTGAATCCAGACCTTAATGGGCTAATGATGTTGATTTCCATTGATCATTCTTAGGTTATTTTGCTCTAAACACATTCCTCTGTCTAATAAATAAAGATTTTCAGCTGAAAATTTTCATTCATCGAGGTCTATATTGTGTTTTTAGGTGTTCCCTTTATTTTTTTGAGCAGTGTATATATATATATATATATATATATATATATATATGTATATGTGTGTGTGTGTGTTTCTTCAGAACCCTTCAATGGTGTTGATAAAATGCTCAACAAATGAGGAGCAGAATATTAAGATAGATGTAGGAAAAAAAACTTCAATACACAGCAGAACAAGCTTGTTTCATGCGTCACGCACTCATCAGCTGCCAAGTGGTTAAAAATGTGGTTTTAACCACAGCTGATGAGTGCGTGACGCACGAAACAAGCTTGTTCTGATGTGTACTGAAGTTTTTTTTCCTACATCTATCTTTATATATATATATATATATATATATATATATATATATATATATATATATATATATATATTATCCAAGCCGCTTATCCCAATCGGGGTTGCGGGATGCTGAAGCCTATCCCAGCAGTCATTGGGCAGCAGACAACCTGGACTGGCTGCCAGTCCATCACAGCCCCCCCACACACACACACACACCCACCCACACACCCCTGCCTAAGGACAATTTAGTACGGCCAGTTCACCTGACCTACATGTCTTTGGACTGTGGGAGGAAACCGGAGCCCCCGGAGGAAACCCATGCAGATACGGGGAGAACATGCAAACTCCACACAGAGGACAACCTGGGATGACCCCAAAGGTTGGACAATCCTAGGTCTCAAACCTAGGACCTTCCTGCTGTGAGGCGACCGCGCTTAGTCACTGCGCCACCGTGCCGCCCATATATACAGCCTTTTTATGTCCTTGACACAAGTTATATGTATGCTATGAGAGTTAAAACAAAACATCTAAATGCTTCAAAAATCAATACTCTTTCGCTCTGATATTCACAAAGAGAAGTTGGTACCTTCTGCCATAATGCCTTTGTTAGCAACCAGGGCTTATGAAAGCAAACTGTAATTCCTGCAATGTGAGGTTCACAAAAGAAGCAGACCTCCATTCTGAGGCCTAGAGTTCTAACACAAAGCCTAATGCGTGGCTTCCAATTACTGACAGCCAGCTTCTATAACTGGGTGTAGGGGTCAGTGTAAGCAGCCCCCCAAACCCCCAAATCCTTATGAAATTGATTTCCAGGCAGAGTGTAACAGGAAAAGAGAGCACATTCTAGCGGAAAGAAGTCCAATTTTTCTTCTCTACTCTTTCCCTTTTCTTTGAGCGCAAACATTTCACACAAAAATGCATAAAGGGAAGTGCTGCTTTAAACTTCAAAGGTTTCACCCCGTGGGCATGAAGAAGGGAATTTTTCTCAATAGGAGATGGAGAATTTATGAATTTTCAGGACCCCGCCCTTGCTAACATTATAGTTCATTTCAATGAGTCTTATTTGTAGTGTCCCATCAACCTATCTGGAACAAATCATTTTCCATGTAATGAGGTATGAGAACACATTGTGTGTGTGTGTGTGTGTGTGTGTGTGTGTGTGTGTGTGTGTGTGTTGTTCCTTATAGCCTGGCATTGTATTTGTGAGAGAGTGTGACTGAGTGAATGCGTTGGAGAGAGAGCGAGAGAGAGAGAGAGAGAGAGAGAGAGAGAGAGAGAGAGAGAGAGAGAGAGAGAGAGAGAGAGAGAGAGAGAGAGAGAGAGAGAGAGAGAGAGAGAGAATTTGTAGTGATCATTCCTGCGGAGTTAGGTAAGGGACTATACCAGGAGCTGCATATAGAGAGAATGGGGAAATTAGAGTTAGTAGAAAATAAGAGGAGAGGAGAAATAGGAAAATGGTTACAAAACTACACACTTGTTTTAGCCTGTCTCCACCCATTCACAGTTATAAAAAGGGGAATGGATGTAGAGGGCAGTCATGGTGGTGTCCATGTATAAAGGATATAAAGGGGTGTACATGTAGATTATCGGGGCATCACACTGATAGCCTCCCTGGGAAAGTCTGTTCTAGGGTGCTGGAAAGGAGGCTCCGACCGATTGTTGAACCTCGGCTCCAGGAGGAACAATGCGGATTCCGTCCTGGCCATGGAACAACACACCAACTCTTTACCCTTGCAAAAGTGCTGAGGGAAGCATGGGAGTTTGACCAGCCAGTATACATGAGTTTTGTGAACTTGGAGAAGGCTTACAACCATGTAACCCGGGGCACTCTTTGGGGGGTACTGTGGGAGTATGGGGTACCGGGGCAGTTGCTACAAGCCATCCAGTCCTTGTATAACGAATGTGAGAACTGTGTCCGCATTCTCGGCACAAAGTCAAACACATTTTTGGTGGGAGTTGGACTCCGCCAAGGTTGTCCCTTGTCTCCGATTCTGTTTGTGGTATTCATGGACAGGATCTCAAGGCACAGGCAAGGTGAGGAGTGTTTTGGGAACCTCAGAATTGCATCTCTGCTCTTCGCAGATGATGTGGTTTTGTTGGCTTCATCAGAACGTGACAACCAGCGCGCACTGGGGCAATTTGCAGCTGAGTGTGTGAAATGGCCGGGATGAGAGTCAGCACCTCCAAGTCTGAGGCCATGGTTCTCTACCAGAAAATGGTGGATTGCTCCCTCCGGGTTGGGGATGAGATGTTGCCTCAAGTGAAGGAGTTCAAGTATCTCGGGGTCTTGTTCCAAGTGAGGATAGGATGCCGCGGGAGATTGACAGGCGGATTGATGCAGCATCAGCAGTAATGTGGACATTGTACCGGACCGTTGTGGTGAAGAGGGAGCTGAGCCGGAAGGCAAAGCTCTCAATTTACCTGTCAATCTTCGTTCCAACCCTCACCTATGGTCATGAGCTTTGGGTAGTGACCAAAAGGTTCAGATTGGAGATACAGCGGCTGAAATGAGTTTCCTCTGTAGGGTGTCTGGGCTCAGCCTTAGAGATAGGGTGAGGAGCTCGGACATCCAGAGGGAGCTCGGAGTAGAGCCGCTTCTCCTTCGCGTCGAAAGGAGCCAGTTGAAGTGGTTCGGACATCTGATTAGGATGCCTCCTGGGCGCCTTCCTTTGGAGGTTTTGTGGGCATGTCCAACTGGGAGGACACCCCGGGGTAGACCCAGAACCCGCTGGAGGGACTACATGTCCAATCTGGCCTGGGAACGTCTTGGGATACCCCAGGAGGAGCTGGGGGGCATTGCTGGGGAGAGGGACGTCTGGAGTGCCCTACTTAGCTTGCTGCCACCGTGACCTGACCCCAGAGAAGCGGCTGATGATGAGATGAGATGAGATGAGATGAGATGAGACCTGTAGAGGACAGTGATGGTGGTGTCCATGTATAAAGGATAGAAAGGGATGTAGATGGACAGTGATGGTGTTATCCATGTATAAAGGACATAGAGGGGTGTAGATGTAGAGGACAGTGATGGGGTGGTGTGGTTTATATTTTTTTGTCCAATTAATCACCAAGACAATCAGATCTGAAATACCAATTTTTTTCAGCTCAGGTAGAGAGACAGGTAGAGAAATAATGAGAGAGAGAGAGAGAGCACAGCTGGGAAACTATATACAGCAGTGACAGCTCCTCTGCAAGTCAGCACTGCAGGAAGGGCACCGGATGAGGCCCGGCGGTGAGCGTAGCCGTGCAAAATGGATGGCAACAAGTAGGGAACGTGTTGACCCTGTTGAGAAAGGAGCCTTTAGTCTCCCCACTCGAAAAACCTCCAAAAAAACCAAACATCAAAGCTACTTCAGCAATCCTTTCTTCAACTCCTCTCCTCCAAAGTCTGGTTACAGTCCAAAGTTTATCTGGCTTATTTGTGTAGAGAAACAAGGTAAATATAGTCAATGCTTGCCCTCAGAAAAACCTGCTTGCCAAATATTTCCTGAAATATTGATGAGAAAATAACATCGCAGCACTGCCTCACTGCACTCAGCTAGCCATGGTTCATGTGTGCCAACCTGACACAGCTAGTGAGTATATGCTTTCTGGTGTATAAGCGTCAAACCAAGGAGACTTCTAGTTTGTTTACACATCTTTGCACATCCTTTGGCACTTGAAAGAGGTGCCAGACAGTTTAGTGTAAAAAAAAAAGGGGGGGCATCCGGGTAGCGTAGCGGTCTATTCCATTGCCTACCAAAACGGGGATCCTGGTTCGAATCCTTGAATCCCCTACGGCTTGGTCAGGTGTCCCTACAGACACAATTGGCCGTGTCTGTGGGTGGGAAGCCAGATACGGACGGATATGTGTCCTGGCCGTGGCAATAGCGCCTCCTCTGGTCATTCGGGGCACCTGTTCAGGGGGGAAATAGCGTGATCCTCCCACGCACTATGTCCCCCTGGCGAAACTCCTCACTGTCAGGTGAAAAGAAACAGCTGGCGACTCCACATGTATCGGAGGAGGCATGTGGTAGTCTGCAGCCCTCCCCGGATCGGCAGAGGGGGCGGAGCAGCGACCGGGATGGCTCGCAAGAGTGGGGTAATTGGCCAGATACAATTGGGGAGAAAAAGGAGGGGAAAATCCACACAAAAAAAGTTACAACTGCCCCATCAAAAAAAACAAACAATAACAAAAACAAAAAACAAACAAACCTAGTGGGCTGGTCTAGCAGGAGGACAATCATCTTGCTTAAAAACCTGCAGAGCAGTGCACCGCTATGCTGTTCCCTGAGCCTCCATTAGACCTGGGCCTGGTGGCCGGCCTAATGCTGTAATGATTCCATTACATCCACAACGCACTCTAACCTTTGTTTATCAGCATGAAGTATGTTAATCCAAACCACGGGCACAAGTGGAATCCATAATAGGAGACAAGAGGGCATCAGCATTGGTGCGAGCTGAGAGAAACAAAACGCTGAATGGAAAGCTATAATGGCTGACGCGGAGCCTCAGTACATAAGGCGTTTGGGCCGGTATGCGAGGGTTATGAGGGTATTTATAGCATTTCGCTGTTATTATGCATGCATCTAGTTCAAGGACAATTGATTGCGCTGCTGCAGGAGTTAGACAAGTTCTTTGTTTATATGCTGTCTTGTGAGAAATACAAAAGAGCAGCAACAACATGGTGAGAATGTGGCTGCTGATGGAAATTAGAATTTGGAGATTTGTTCATTAAAAACTTCACAAACACGCATACACACAAACTCAGACAAGACATCAAAACAGTGAATCAGATACATTCACAA
Source organism: Lampris incognitus (assembly GCF_029633865.1). NCBI lineage: Eukaryota > Metazoa > Chordata > Actinopteri > Lampriformes > Lampridae > Lampris > Lampris incognitus. The sequence goes on from NC_079212.1 coordinate 42,114,232, forward strand.
ACAGCAAATAAAACACAAATGTGGAGACACACACAGACAAAAATGTCTCTGATCTGCCGTCCCCTCAGAAAGAACATGTGCACTCCCCCCGCGGTGATGTTACCTGAGCTCGGGGTCGCCGCTGTGGACAGTGACCGTCTGTGGCACGTTGAAGGGGTTCTTCAGCACGAACTCCATATACTCGGCTGTGCCAAGGCTGGCGTAAACCACATGCTGGGTTGTGATGGCCTGGCTCAGCATGTTGGTGATGCTGGCTGCCTTGCTCTGGTCTTGGTAGGCCTTGATCTGACGCAGTTCCCTTGCCAGCTGGGCTCGCTCCTCCCGTCGACTCTGAGACACAAGAGGAGGTGCAGGGAGGGAGGAATGGTGGAGCACCGAGTGAGAGAGCACATTTCTGAATTCAAAGCTACACCAGTGTTGTAGTCGAGTCACTAAACCTCGAGTCCGAGTCGAGTCTCGAGTCCCCAGTGTTCGAGTCCAAGTCCAAGTCCGAGTCACCAAAGAAAAGTCGAGTCGAGTCCGAGTCGAGTCCCCATTACCTGAGTCCGAGTCAAGTCCCTATTACCCTAGTCCGAGTCATCAAAGTTGAGTCTGAGTCGAGTTCCAAGATGGCTCCAGTGATCCACTCGGGCACAGTCAAAGATCTGACATACAAATAAAAAAGGTCTACATTAAACAAAAATGACACAGCTGTCACCATTTCAAAGGGAGTTTATTTACTTTGTGACACGATAGCCAAACAAATGCACACCCACACACTCGCACACATGCACGCGCAAGCATGCGCGCACACACACATTTTTAGAACAGTCTGAATTTCTTTGACATTCTGAACACTGGATGTGCTTCAAAACACATTTGATAGCTGTGAATAGTATGCTATTAGCAAATGGTGGAAACAGTATACAGAAGTAAGTTCCACAGCATACAATACATTCATAAAAACTAGTCAAAAGACATTGTCTCTCAGGAATAGTTAGGAACAAAAGGCTGGTGGCACTAGTTTTAAGCATACACGTTGCATTTCAAAAACATAAGATCTGACAGCATGGAACTACTCAACCTTGCACGGTGAGGCCTCATCAAAATGCCTCCATGACTAAATACCCTTTCAATGGGCGCACTGGAGGTAGGGATAGAGAATACCTGTGTGGCAATCTGATAGAGGGTAGGGAATTTGGATTTGTTTTGCTGCCAAAACCTGAGGCACGGGACTGAGTCAGAGTCCTGCTCAGCGATCAAGTTGAGGTATGCAGTCAACTGAGCCTGGCCAGACGGCTTCTTCTCGGTGGAGGAGGGAGTCCTCCTATAGTGGGAGAACATTCTCAACTGCTTCTCAGGAGGAGACTCTGAAAGTTCACCTTCCCCTGGTCCTGTTGCTTCCGCTGCATCTGCTGTTGATACCGCTTGCTTGTCACCCTCTGCCTTTATATACTCTGAAATGAGAGGGGGCATGGGGGACTCATTACAAATATGTTATTGACTAGGCCTACATGACAAATGACACGCCTATGTGCTTTATTGTAACACCTTCAATGATATAAACATCACAACAATCAAATAGTTAATCACTTAACTAACGTTAATCAAAACATTTCTCACCTTTGATCTCAGTCTTCAGCACATCTTTGACGTCACTGTCCAGCTGCACATCATGTTCTAGCCGCTGGAAGCCAAATGCTGGGTCCAACACAGATGCTATGAAGTAGGCATTGGTGAAAGGAAATTTGGTGGGGCCTCTTCCTTCAGCCGGCTCACATCCTGGTATCTTGACTGCACTGAAAACCTCTGCAAACCTTGTTTTCAAGGAGCTCTCCAGATCTCACCAGAGGCCCACAGTATCTGGCTTTTCCTCTTATTTCCTGCAGGTAACAGCGCAGAGTGAGGACACAGGGCACAATCACACTGACGGTGACAGTAGTCTCACCCTGAGTTAGGTTGGTTGCCTCTAAGAACGGATCAAGAACTTCGATCAGTTCTTTAAGCTGAGCATACTCTCGCGGGGATAAGATAAGGCTTTTGTGCCCCACTGATTCCAACACACTGGACAGCTTTTGCATGTCTAAATGCACATAAGCCTTCACCTGCTTCAGAGTGGAATTCCATCGTGTGGCATTCGCTGTTGGAATTGTTGCATCACCAGAACACGCTTCAAAGCAGTCTTTAAACGAGGTGCCACTGTGGAGGAGGTTGGCTGCACGGGATAGCTTTGCTAGGGTGCTTGACAGCCCACTGGTGTCTTTCAGACCATCTTTTATGACCAACTGCAGTGAATGTGTGAAGCATGATAGTCTCTGCATCTTACAGTTCTCAGCCAAAGTGTCATTGACTGTCTGTTGATCTTCTGGCATCAGGTCTTGCCATATTTCATCATCGTCCTCAAATGTGCTGGGATCATGAGCTTCAGCATCACAAGGATCCTCTAGGGGAAAGCTGGCCTGGAAAGCTTTTCTCATGTTGGATGCATTGTCAGTTATGACAAAGTTGATCTATTCCTTAATCAGGTATTCTTCAGCACAGCATTCAAACATCATTGCAATCTTCTCTCCTGAGTGTTTCCCATGCACTCTTTTGCAGGAAAGAAGATATGACTGAAGGCTGAGTTCCTGTTTTTTTTATCCATTGCCACTTCGTGTGCTGTCACTCCAAGGAATGACTGCATCTTTCGATCACTCCAAATGTCTGTGGTAACAGCAACACTCGATGCTTCTGCCAGCTGGTTCTTTATCTGTTCTTTCTTGACTTCCACCATTCCTGGAATGGTCACAGAGGAAATTGTGGATCTTGCTATGCGCCGGTACTGAGGGTCCAGGACATGCAGGAAGTGCTTGAAGTCCTCGTTGTCAACGATGGAGAGTGGCAAGCAGCACTTAATGATTAGATCTTTTACAAGGGCATCACTTATTGCCTTCTGACGTGGATGTTTGAGGTCGTACATCCTTTGCTGTCCATCATTTAAAAATGATGTGATAGTCTTCTGACCTGGAGCAGCTGGCATCACATCTGAAGCAGTGGAGGCACGGTATTCTTGGAACCTAGGGGAAGATAGGATACACACTTTAGCTTGCTGATGCCAAACTGTTTCAAGTAATTTTTCTCACAGCAAAAAATGTGTAACGTTATAGCTATAACAATATGCAATAAAAATACAAATGTTACACATTATACACATAGTGGTTTGAACCATAACCAGTTAAGTTACATATTTAGTTATCTATATAACTAACATTACCATATTAGTAGATTAACTAATGTAAACTAGCTGGATAAATGAAAAGTATGAGAAAAGATACATAATTTATGAGACTAACAGGACAGGGATTAATTAGCAAAACCCAGTCATTTAATTATTGATTTAAGTATGTTACATGCTACCTAGCTGAGCTTTAACTCTCTATCCTCCGTGAGTCTGTACGTTTATTCTGTATGGGTCAGGGAGGGTGTGATTTTGTTAGAAGACAGAGCCAGTTCATAGTACTGTTCAAAAGCTACGTCGCGCGTGTCTATTTTTAGAATTTGGCACACCCAATGCTGCATATATGCAAAGAAAAATATCCCCATATTTACAGTAGCCTATGCGGTGTCACCAATCACGATACGGTTCGGTAGTTTTCGGTACGGCGGGGGGGGGGGGGGGGAATGCCACATCCGTCAAATCTTGTACCGTCTCCAGCTCTCAAGAAAACCAGTGGCGGCATCCACATTAGCTTTCTTCAATTAGTCCATTTAGCGAGTAATAACCTACAATTATTTTTATTTGCATTGTAAAGTTGTGCACATTTTATCAACATTATTTGTGGATGCATATAGGCTAGACTTCTTCCTTCTCCGCACTTGGAGAATATTCATGGCGGAGATCTGCAATGTGCGGATTTGTTATTGCTAGTTAAGATTAATGCTAACACGGTAGTTCAGAGTGGTGTGTTTTTTCCGTTAAGTGTATGCTACTTGGTAATTAGCTAAATGATAAATAAGAAAAATCAGTTTTAATCTCCCTATAACACGAAGACGCTGCGTGTTACTTACCAACTCATCATTAGTGAGATCGATGGCACGCTCGTACCGAAAGCGAACCGTACCGTGACTTTTCTGTGCAATGCTGCATTAGCATTCTAACAGTAACGTTACTTAACTTACCTATACAATCTCACTTGGTTCTAGTGATATGATATACCCACACGACCTAACCCAACATCTTGGACCAGTGGTTGAGCTACTTCAGAGGCTATTGTTACCGTAGCTAGATAGCTAGCTAGCTAACGGTAACTGATCACCAACCATATCATCAACTGACTGCATATCACTTACTTTTCTGGGTGCATCCTTGACAGATGTCTGTTGAAGTTTGAGGTTGTCCCGGTCTTCTCCTCAATAGTTCGTTTACATATCGAACATCTAGCAGTGATCTTGCTGGAATTTGTTGTAAAATCTGTGTAAGCAAAGCGCACAATTCGGGGCGTCTCTTTAGGCATCTTCGCGCTACTGAACATGACGGTATGCACGCCACGTGAATCCGCATGTAGGTGGAACACACGTGCCTGCCCTTACACGAAATTGAATAATGTTACAGTATTAATATAGCTATCAATATATTTTAACAGGGCCTATTATTTAAAAAAAATCTAACAAAAACAGTCTTTATCAATTAAAAAGTCAGAGTCCGGGTCTCCAACTTCCGAGTCCGAATGCAGTAAATTCGCGAGTCCGAGTCCAAGTCCGAGTCATCAGTGCTCAAGTCCAAGTCGAGTCACGAGTCATGACAATCAGGACTCGAGTCGGACTCGAGTCCGAGTCCTGGACTCGAGTACTACAACACTGAGCTACACTTTATTTATATAAGTGACCAAACTTAGTGTGAACTTTTTATATAACTAATCTAAACTGACTAATATAAAGTTTGCTTTATTAATCCCGCTGGGGAAATTCAGTTACTGCAAATTAACCCATCCTAGCTGTGATCTGTGGGCTGCCGCCTTCATGCAGCGCCGGGGACCAACTCCTCTTATTTTCCCATTGCCTTGCTCAGGGGCACAGACAGGAGTATTAACCCTAACATTCATGTCTTTTTGATGGTGCGGGAAACCGGAGCACCCGGAGAAACCCCACCGCAGACACGGGGAGAACATGTAAACTCCACACAGAGGACGACCCGGCATGACCCCCGAAGGTTGGTCAACCCCGGGGTTCGAACCCAGGACCTTCTTGCTGGGAGGTGAAAGCGCTAATCACTTCACCATCGTGCCACCCTAAAACACTCATAATTAAGTGTTGGTGAGCTCATTTTCATGTTTCCAAAGATTTTCCAACAAGTAATGTTTTCTTTTTTTGGTCCAAGAAAGGTTCTTATTATGTGTAGGAACTCTTCTTCTCTTTGTTTTGTGTTTAAAAGAGGTTTGCAGTACTTTGTCTAAGAGTTAATGACACTGGTCTACTGGAAATAAACAAAATTTTGCAAACCTCTGTTGAATGTACAATCACAAGTTCAGGAATTACACATAACTGCACCTGAATACAGGACTACTTCTGGAAACTCACTACTAAACTTGCAACCAGAAAATCTGACTCTCCCAAATGTGTGGTTGTATATTAATGATGTGTAGCTGAATACAAATTCACTAGATTATTCTTGTGTGCTCTTTCAGTATTTCTGTAAATCACAGGGAGGATTTTTCAAAGAGAACAATTTAGATTCATGTTCTTTTTTCTGGTTAAACTTTTTGGTACAAACTTGCTAAATTTTTATAACAATCTATGAAATTTGACTATGCCAGGCTTCTCCGGTCAAAACCTGGTCCAAATCAAGTCATGGGGGGGGGGGGGGGTTATGGGTAGTGTAGCGGTCTGTGCGGTCTATTCTGTTGCCTATCAACACGGGGATCCCGGTTCGAAACCCCGTGTTACCTCCAGCTTGGTCGGGCGTCCCTACAGAGACAATTGGCCGTGTCTGCGGGGGGAGGGGGGCCAGATGTGGGTATGTGTCCTGTTGCTGCACTAGCGCCTCCTCTGGTCAGTCAGGGCGCCTGTTCAAAAGGGAGGGGGAACTGGAGGGAATAGCGTGATCCTCCCAAGCGCTACGGTCCCCTGGTGAAACTCCTCACTGTCAGGTGAAAAGAAGCGGCTGGCGACTCCACATGTATCGGAGGAGGCATGTGGTAGTCTGCAGCCCTCCTCGGCTCAGCAGAGGCAGTGGAGCAGTGACCAGGAAGGCTTGGAAGAGTGGGGTAATTGGCTGGATACAATTGCAGGAGAAAAGGGGGGGGGTCAAGTCGTGGGTATCGGGCCCTTCAATGTGAGCAAGTCAAATTTAACAGCTTCAGATTTTGTGAATCCAAAGTTTTCTCCCTACCTGAGCTACAGTGTGTGCTGTTACTAGGCTGTATTCCCAAATGTACTGAAAGTGAGTGTGGTGTGAGGACACTAAAACACAAGTCTCAACAGAGGAAGTGTAACGTCTAAAGCGTCTGACACAGACATGCACCCAAAGCCAAAACTGTAGTTAGTATGAGCACCCATGGGTAACAGAACAAGATGTCCCCCACCTTCTGAGTAGAGGAACAATTAACACCTCCTTGTACAGCCGCTAGAACACTGAGGGCTGATGGGCACATCGCCATGGGCATTCTACCACTGCCAGGCGGCTTGAGAGATGTGCTGCACTGCATAGGGCCTCCCAAGACATATTTCACAGGGAACTGCACCAGAAAAGACCACCAGAAAGCCTCTTTGCCTGCCTCAGTTGTCAGTCTGAAAATTTCAGCCGGGAGGGCACACATGAGGGGAGTTAAGGCGGCTAGGCTGTGGCGACCCGGCGACTGTGTGCCCTCGCATTGGCTCGGGAGCAGAGCTGAACTCACCATGATCTTGATCCCCTTTATTTGGCTCTCCACGTCGTCCTCGCTCTCTCTCCGATGCACGGCGGCCATGCGGCCGAGCTTGCGCCGGCGGTTTTCGTCGGGCTCGTCCGGGGAGTTTTGGCCGGCCGCTGGGGCGCTCTCTCGCCTGCTCCTGACCAGCGTTGCAAGGTCCCTGTTAATCTCCACCAGCCTTTGTGCCTGTGCCACATTCCTCACTGCAAATAAGAGACAGGCCCCCCCTAATCATGAATATATTTACCAAACAGACAGTGAAATCTAATCTCTTCGCCATTTTGACCATGTGTTCAAAAAAAAAAAGAAAAATCCAAAAACCTCAAATTGTCCACGGGAATGGGGGTTTTACCGAATTAGTATCGCTGGAGTGAGAGAAGCAACAGCTTGTACACAGACAACAGCACCGTCCACAACTGGCACCGCTACGACTGCCCAAAGCCCGACTACAGGGAGGACAGCCCATCTCTCAACGTCCTTAACCACCTCCTCTTTGTGTGCTCCAAACACTAAAATACCTGATAAAAATTCATGATTCATCTGCCTGTGGCTGCATAATTTGTATTCATTTGGATCATGCAGATTACCAATGTCCTCAAAAAGGCTCTGACAACTCAATCTGTGTAGTCTTGCAATGAAAACCTTCAAGAGCTGCTGAGATCATGTTGTTGCCCTCCAACGCTCAAGCCACGTGTACCTGCCCATTAGACCGGCTGCAGCGTGGCAGCGGAGTCAGTGTTGGCGTGAGCCTCAAATGGACTGGAACATAAAACCTGTGGGCTAACCTGCAGTGGCCACAACATGATCCTGGGAAGAAAAGGAGCAGTCCAGTACAGACAGTCTTAGTGGCACATCACTGGAAGAGTAAGACAGAGAGACAGAGACGGAGAGAGAGAGACAGACAGAGAGGGAGAGACAGAGAGAGTGAGAGAGACAGAGAGGAGAGAGCGAGACAGAGAGAGGGAGAGAGAGAGCAAGAGAGAGACAGAGAGAGAGCGAGAGAGACAGAGAGAAGGAAAGAGTGAGTGGAAAAAGACAGCAGCAGAGAGGGAGGGTTGTAAGCCTTGTAAGTTAGCATCTTTACTCTGAGGACCCTGCTGGAGTGTTTCTCCACTCTCTTGCTCTTCAAGTGGTGAATTAATCGGAGGGGTTGCTTCACCCCCCCTCCCCACCTCGCTCTCTGACACTACAGTACATAAGTCATTGTGAGACAGCACAGTCCCCCAATTGTCCACTCTGGCGGTGCTTTCACCAACACACACGGGCATACTGCTCACCATCAAATCAGTCTCCTTTCCCCCCGCTCACTCTCCGAGAGCCTCTTTTTGTCCAGGGACGTTTTCCCATGCCTCCTTATCACAGAAACACTGACTTCACTTCCACTCTCCTAACCAGATAGTGCCTGGTTACACTGTGTGCACACAGACACACACACACACACACAGGTTATAACTGCAGGAGTCCAGACTGAAAGCAATTAGGTGCATTGTGTGTTTAAATGGCATGAGAAAGTGGGGAAGGGCTTACTGTATTGTGTCCTTGTCTCTCTCTTACTGCGAGACAAGGACAGAAAATAATGTGTGTGTGTGTGTGTGTGTGTGTGTGTGTGTGTGTGTGTGTGCACAAGTTCTTGAATAATGTAATTTGTAGTGGTGGCAAGCTGAGCTAGGTGAGCAACATGTGAAGCAGGGAACAGACTGTATTTCTGCACAGTAAAAGCAGCTCATAGTATCATTTCAGTATTTCATTAGTACTTAAATTAAACATTTTGGTTTTACATGGTTGTGGATACTGCTCCGTAGAAAGTAATGAAACTTCAGATGAGGCCAACCTGACAAGACTTTTTGTTTCCCAGTCATTGTCCATGTTATTGTGCAAAGCCCTGGACACCTCTGATTCTGCCTGTGTGTACGGACGGCGCGTGCATACACACACACACACATACCCCATGATCACACAACCACTCGTGCACATACACACACTATCAGGCTTGCACATGATGGATTAAACATGCTCATACTAGTATCCCCCCCCCCACACACACACACACAAGTGAGAGCAACGGCAGGGTTGTGGGAAGCCACCAGAGATGCTTCCCCAGGCTCAGTTAGGCTTGAAAATGGAGCTGTTAGGTGACGGAGCCAACAGACAAGGTGAAACTGATCAGAATGGGACAATAGAGGCAGAATTGTGGTTAGCGCCTAAAGGCACAAGGAGCACCTGTGAAAAGAAATCACAGACATGCAGAAATAAGGGGTCCGACCGCAGAAGTGCATCTGATTGGATGGCTGTGAGGTAAGCACATGCATGCGTGCACACACGGGTGCAGGCAGGATTTAGTGGTTACATGAATTGAGATCTTACCATTGAGCTGATGGACGCTGCTGGCAGACAGACTGCCCCCTCTGAAGCCACTGATGGTGTCACGAGGCCTGATGATGTGCGAGCGTGACAGTGGGCGCTCCCCTGCTTGGCTACTTTTCGAATCTGCTGGGCATCCTAAGGGGAAAAACAGAAAGATTTTAAAAATAGTCTATCATTTTTTGGGCGGCACGGTGGCGCAGTGGTTAGCGCAGTCGCATCACAGCAAGGTCCTGGGTTCCAGCCCCGGGGTAGTCCAACCTTGGGGGTCGTCCCGGGTGGTCCTCTGTGTGGAGTTTGCATGTTCTCCGTGTCTGCGTGGGTTTCTTTCGGGTGCACCGGTTTCCTCCCACAGTCCAAACACATGTAGGTCAGGTGAATCGGCCGTACTAAATTGTCCCTAGGTGTGAATGTGTGGGCTCTGTGATGGACTGGTGGCCTGTCCAGGGTGTCGCCCCATCTGCTGCCCAATAACTGCTGGGATAGGCTCCAGCATCCCCACGACCCTGAGAGCAGGATAAGCGGTTTGGATAATGGATGGATGGATGGATAGTCTGTCATCTAGTATTTTTTTCTGCCAAGCACTTGTCATAAAGAGGAGATGAAGAATTTATATTTGCACTTCAGTTGATGAAAACATCACTTGACGGCATTCTTTATTTAGAAACGTGCATGGGCTTCTGCTAACTGTAAGACAATTTGCTATCTTATAGCTTACCAAGGAGTAGTTCCACCAGTGTATATAGGTAACTGGTCTCAGAGAGGTCTTAACAGCTATTAAAAACACATAGAAATAAAGTTTTGAATTCATCTTACTGTGTATAAATGCAAAATGTCTTTGTGATTCTAACCACAAGTTCAATGACACATTTTCTTTGGGGACCATCACCTCAGGAAGCAAAATACAGACCTATAGCCAGATTTTTCCAGTTTGTCGAAAAAAATGCTATTATGTCAAAAAGCTCTGTTAAAAATCAGATGTTAAACGATGCTTTTTTTTTTCTTTACTGTGGATAAAACCAAACTCTACAAAGTCCAGGTTAACCATTGGCTTCAAGGTCCATGGGCTCCATCAATAAATAAGAGCAAGTCGACAGGCCCTCATTAGTGGCCTGACACCGGCAGGAAAGTCTTGACAGGGACAGCTGGCAACATGCTGAGTGCCCTGCTGACTAATGCTCTGTATTGGCCTTTGTTAAGTTGTCTTCCGGCTGTGGATGATGCAGACAGTTGATTTAATCATCAAATGTTAAAACATGCTGGTTTCAGCATGGTGGCCCAGCGGTTAGCACTGTTGCCTCACAGCAAGAAGGTGCTGGGTTCGGACCCCAGGCCATCTCAGGTCCTTTCTGTGTGGAGTTTGCATGTTCTACCCGTGTCTGTGTGGGTTTCCTCCGGGTGCTCCGGTTTCCTCCCACCATCAAAAAGACATGCATGTTAGGGTTAATACTCCTGTCTGTGCCCCTGAGCAAGGTGATGGAAAGAAGAACTTGAGTTGGTCGTCGGGCACCGCAGCTGCTCACTGCTACTATACAATAGGATGGGTTAAATGCAGAAAACAAATTTCATTGTAACTGTGTACAATGACAAAAATAAAGTGGCTTTCTTTCTTCTTCTTCAGGCTTTCTTCTTCTTCTTCTGGCTTTCTTCTTCTTACTTCTGTCAGTCAGTTAGGGTTCATTACAGGCAAGCCTGATAAATACTTTGATCAAAAGTAATTTCACAGATGGCACATACTCATCTCATCTCATCATCAGCTGCTTCTCTGGGGTCGGGTCCTGGTGTCAGCAAGCTAAGTAGGGCACTCCAGACACCCCTCTCCCCAGCAACGCCCTCCAACTCCTCCTGGGGGATCCCAAGGCATTCCCAAGCCAGATTGGACATCTAGTCCCTCCAGCGAGTTCTGGGTCTATCCCGGGGTCTCCTCCCAGTTGGACGTGCCCGGAAAACCTCCAAAGGAAGGCGCCCAGGAGGCATCCTAATCAGATGCCCAAACCACCTCAACTGGCTCCTTTTGATGCGAAAGAGCAGCGGGTCTAGTCCGAGCTCCCTCCGGAGCTCAGAGTAAAGGTCATGGTTCTCTACTGGTAAATGGTGGACTGCTCCCTCTGGGTTCGGAATGAGTTGTTGCCTCAAGTAAAGGAGTTCAAGTATCTCAGGATCTTGTTCACGAGTGAGGATATGATGGAGTGGGAGGTTGACAGGTGGATTGGTGCAGCATCAGCAGTAATGTGGACGTTGTACTGGACCATTGTGGTGAAGAGGAAGCTGAGCCGGGAGGCAAAGCTCTCAATTTACCAGTAAATCTTCGTTCCAACCCTCACCTATGGACCTATGGTCATGAGCTTTGGGTAGTGACCGAAAGGGTGAGATCGCAGATACAAGCGGCTGAAATGAGTTTCCTCCGTAGGGTGTCTGGGCTCAGCCTTAGAGATATGGTGAGGAGCTCAGACATCCAGAGAGAGCTCGGAGTAGGCACATACTGTAAATATTAATTTGGAGTTTAAATTATATTTTTGATAGAGATATACAACCACCACAGTTTCATTATTTTACAAACTGTTTGTCTGTTTTTTTTAATTGTTAACCAAACAGAACAATAGCACAAAAAAACAAAACAAAAAGAAAACAGTCTGGTAGTAACCCCACATGACCAGACATCGTTTATAGCCTTGACAATTACACATCAAGTAACATAACCAATAATTCACTTCATGTACTTGCGAACATAATATAAAACCAATTAACGACAAACAAGACAAAAACGACAACCACCAAACAGTACACAAAAGAAAAAGTGAAGAGGAAAAAAAGAAAAAACAAAGAAACAAAAAACAATCTCTTTCCACATATTTTCTGCTTTTTCACAAAAATATAACAGGTGCACAAGAGTCCCACCTCCTCACCTCATCTTCAGCATGAGTCATTGTCCTTTAGTTCAATAAGTTTTACCAATTTACAGGTTGTCCAGTAACTTATATTGATTATCTTATAAAGTATTAGCTGAGATTGCACTTCCTGTGAATGGATATGCCAAGAAGATATAAGATTCTTCAAAGAGTCATCTGGGATTCCTTGACCAGCATCTTTTTCCCCAACCCATTTTTAACCCTGCCAACCAGGGTGACTCTAATATATTTGTAAAATATTGATGACCCAAACTGTATAGTGTGTGTCCTTTTTATGAAGCGCTCCTGGATGCCAGTGAAACCACCAAGTTTAAAGTCTTTATCAAAAAGTATATAATGTCTGATTGGTAAGAATCTCCAGAAGTCCGAGGTAGGCAGGTTATGCTTATTTTTAAGATCCTCAAAAGATCCAACTACTCCATCCTCCACAAGGTTATCATGAATCTGTATGGCCCGAGTTGACCCATCTTTCCCTAAAGAGAGATTTCCCATCTATTAAGAGCTTCTTGTTGTACCACACAGAGGCTCTTGGTGTGGCAAATGGATTGGACCTTGATGTTTGATGTACCTCCTTCCATGTCTCTCGAGTGAAGGCCAACACAGGGTTTTGAAATGGAACTGGCCTACTTTGTTGAGTCAGGAATGCCTCCAGGGAAGAGGTGTGTGTCAATTCCTGTTTAATCTAAACCCAAGAAAGGACCTTATCTTGAGGAAGATTCATTTTGGCAAGTTGGGACAGTGAAAAAGCCCAGTGAATACCAGTCAATGTGGGATAGAAAGAGCCCACCCTCTTCCTTTGCGGCACATAATTTTGCCCTGTTAAATAAAGGTCTTTTCGCTGCCCACACAATGTTCTCTACCATTACATTGGATCTTTCCGGTAGCACTTGTGGGGAGAACAATTATTTTTTGTAGGCCCTGTTTTAACCTGATGCTAAGATAAGTGATGCTCTCTGGCATCCACCTAAACTGCCAGCTGGCTCTTACAGCTGGGGGACAGTTTAGACAGTGGCATAACCTCTGATTTTTCCCAGCTGATTGTGTAACCAGACACTTTGGAAAAAGAGTTGATGACAGAGCAGATTTCTAGTACAGCAATGTCAGGGTTGCTAGCCACCAATAATAAATCATCCTCATATAAGAAAAGTTTGTGCCCTATCTGACCAGCCTTAACTCCAGTTATATTTATATCAATTCGCAACGCGACCTGGTGCTTCCAGGAAGAGTGCAAAGATAAGATGTATAAGAGGCGAGCCCTGGTGGGTTCCGATGCATGTCAGAACAGTGGCTTGTGGGTCTGTGTACATTAATTTTTTTTTTTTTTAAGATTTTTTTTGTCATTTTCTGCCTTTTTTATTGCATAGTGATAGTAGAGCGAGAGATAGGAAAGGCAGGAGAGAGACAGAGGATGATGTGCAGCAAAGGGCCCGGGCTGGATTCGAACCCAGGCCGCTGCGGTAAGGACTCAGCCTTATGTGGTACGCACTCTACCAGGTGAGCCACCGGGGTGCCCTTGTGTACATTAATTTAACCCACTCCCTGAACTTGAACCAAACCCAAATCTCTCCGATGGGTAAAACAGAAATGGCAACTCTACTATGTTGAATGCCTTCTCAGCATGTAAGGAGAAAGTGACTGCAGCATTTACATCATGTCTTGTTTTCCACATAATATTATGTGGAAATTGCTGCCAGCAATTTCCAAACGTTGTCAAATGAGTTTCCTCCTTTCACAAGCCCTACCTTATCTGGATGAATAAGATGGAATCACCTTTGCTAGTCTAATTGCTGATATTTTTGCCAGTATTTTTTCAACATTAATTACAGATATTGGCCCGTCGTTACTGCACTGCTGAGGATCTTTTCCGTTCTCATGGAGAAGGGTGATAACAGCTGATCTCATGCTTTCAAGAAGTCTTCTCCTCTGAAAAGCATCCTGATAGACAAGAAGCAGACTCGGAACAAGCTCTTCCTGGAATCTCTTATAAAAGTCGGCTGTATACCAATCGTTCCCTGAGGCCTGCCCTATTTTAAGGCTGCTAATCACTTGTCTCACTTCTTCAAGAGAAATATCCCCTTCTAATAACCCCCTTTGGGCTTCTGTTAATATTGGGAATCCAACTGATGATGAAAAAAATCTTCCAGTTTTGCCTCCTGTACTATTCCTTGTGATGTGTAGAGCTCTTGATAGAACGATTTAAATGGTTTGTTTATTCCTTCTGTGTCCATGATAATGTTATCGTCCTTATCAAATATTTGAGGAATCGAGGGGTCTGGGTGGCATGGCAGCCTATTCTGTTGCCGGCCAGCATGAGGATTGCCAGTTCAAATCCCTGTGTTACCTCTGGCTTGTTTGGGCATCCCTACAGACACAATTGGCCATGTCTGCGGGTGGGAAGCCGGATATGGGTATGAGTCCTGGTCACTGCACTAGCATCTCCTCTGGTCAGTCGGGGCGCCTGTTCAGGGGGGAGGGGGAACTGGGGGGAACAGTGTGATCCTCCCACGTGCTACGTCCCCCTGGTGAAACTCCTCACTGTCAGGTGACAAGAAGCAGCTGGCGACTCCATATGTATCAAAGGAGGCATGTGGTAGTCTGCAACCCTCCCCGGATCGACAGAGGGGGTGAAACAGTGACCGGAACGGCTCGGAAGAGTGGAGTAATGGGTCGGATACAATTGGGGAGAGAAATGGGGGAAAATAAAAAAATATTGAAGGAATCAGGTTCTGTGTTTGCTCGTTGCTTTACTCTGTGTGCCAATACCTTCCTAGCCCTTTCTCCTTATTCATAGTATCTTTGCCTCATGCAAAAAAGTGTAAATTCAGTTTTCTTCTGTAATATATTGCTGCGCTCACATTTAAGTTTAATCAAGTTATTCCATGTGTTTGGATCTCTGTTTTCTATATAGTGTTTGTCTAGCTTATTAATATCTTGATCCAATTTTAAAATTCTCTCAGTATCTTCCTTTTTTTGATGAGAGCTACGCTGGATGAGGCATTCTCTCAGATAAGCTTTGAACACATCCCATATCACATCATTTTCATCGATTAAGCCCTCTCATTATGAGCCCAAAATTCTTGGATTGCTGACTTAATGAATGTGCATGATTCTTCCTTATTCAGCAAATAAGTTGTTAAAGCACCATTATAATGTTTTTCTTATTTTCCCTGATAAGGCAAGGACTAGATCCACAAGTGCATGGTCACATATAACTGTATTGCAGCACTCACACCGTATTGTGGCACTCATTATTTGACTTACTAAAGACCGGGAGATAAGAAAATAATCGATTCTCAAGTGACTCTGGTGAGGGTGAGAAAAGAAAGTGCAGTCCTTGTCCTTCAGATGTAATCATCTCCAGGGGTCAATCAGCCCTAATTCTTCTGACAACTGGTCTATAGCTAAGATGGACGACATATTATGCTGATTAGGTCTTGATGTTTTATCCATACACAAATCCCCAACTTGGTTGAAGTCTCCTCGGATACTTAATGGAAAAATTCTGGAAAGGCAGAGTTTGGTGCATAAATATTTGCAGTAGTTATACATATAACTTCCATGGTGGCATCTAATATGACCCATCTACCTTGGGTGGGTGGCAGGTATTGATCCATCCATTATCTGAACCGCTTATCCTGCTCTCAGGGTTGCTGGAGCCTATTCCAGCAGTCATTGGGCGACAGGTGGGGAGACACCCTGGACAGGCCGCCAGGCCATCACAGGGCCCACAGGGCCCACAGGGCCCACACACACACACACACACACACACACACACACACACACACACACACACACACACACACACACACCTAGGGACAATTTAGTATGGCCGATTCACCTGACCTATATGTCTTTGGACTGTGACAGGAAACCGGAACCCGGAGGAAACCCACGCAGACACGGGGAGAACATGCAAATTCCACACAGTGGATGACCTGGGACGACCCACCAAGGTTGGACTACCCCGGGGCTCGAACCCAGGACCTTCTTGCTGTAAGGCAACTGCACTAACCACTGCGCCAGTGTGTGGCAGGTATGTACAATGAAATCAATTTTTTTTAACAGTAATTATAAGCCCTCGTTTCCTTGAAGTGCACATACTGTAGTAAACTTTAGCTACCCAGTCCCTCTTCAGTTTGGCTGACTCTTCCTCATTTAAACGTTTCCTGCATAAGAACAATATCAGCTTTTTTCTGCTTGAGATATGTAAGAATCTTTTTTCCTTTTCACCACATTATGACAGCCTGCTACGTTCCGTGATACAGTTTTAATCACCCCCACAGCTTCCGTTTACAGTATTAATTGCCATGTCATAAAGATGCGGGCATCCGATATAGATGACTAGGTCTTCTCGGCACTGGAACAAGAAAAATAAGTGAAACAGTAATGTCAGGCTCCTAGGGCTAAACGGGGGACAGACAGGAAAAACAAAATCCATAAAAAAAACACATGCAAAATAACTAACAGCAACACTGTGTTACTCCACATCAGTCACCCTGTAGCGTGTAGCGTCTCTACATGCCCTCTTGGCTTGCCAACCCCTCCCTGCCCCACTTATCTTGACGTGTCGGGTCATTTGTTATGATTGCATATTTTCCATTAAATAAATTTCTGGATTCTACAAAATTATCTTCAGATGCTACAAACACAATATTCGCATAGGAGTCCACCCCATGTGTCAACATTTAAGAAGACCAACAAAAAAGTATTTTACATGGATTTATCAACTTAAATCGGAGCCAACAAACTCGTGTATGAATTATACAACTAAGCATCAGGTAAATAACTGCGAATGATGAATTGAAAAGGTCCTACTAACATGTCCAACTGTAAAACCAAATGAAACAAAAGTCCGCAGGTGGCTTATGGTGAGCAGGCCAACTCCCATTTGGCAAGTTTCAAACCATAATAGGAGTATAAGTACTCTTGTCGAATTAAAGTGTTCATTGTTCTCCGAATGTTGGCGTGAAAAGACACAAGTCTGTATTGAGACTCTTTTTTTTTCCATCTTTCGTCCTCCTCCCCTCCAAGCAATATTCAGGCATCCATCTCCATATACGTCCACCTTCCATTAAAGTCTGCTGGATCCGTGTCTCCGACATGGGTGATTAAGCTCTTTGCCTTGGCAGGGCTGGTATACTGGTACCGCCAGTTATCCAGTGTGAAAGTCATAGCTGATGGATCTCGCAGAGCATAATCAATGTTCTTCTGTAGTCAACGTCCCATCTCGTCAAATGTCTTTCATTTTTCCTGTACGTCCTGGGCGTAATCTTGGGGGGAAAAATGAATCCATGTGTCTTTCCAGATGACCTGTTTCTTTTTCATCGCCACTGTCAGTACGCAAGTCTTGGCTTTGTCCCAGAGACAACCAGGCAATGATATGTCAGGGTCTGAAGGTATCACCTGGTGGCAGTCCGACCCGATGTGCTCCGTCTATCTCATACCAGTTATCAACATTAATCTCCAGAGCCTCCCTTAGTAAAGTTCTAATGAATCCATCCATATCTCAGCCCTCTGAGCCTTCTTTTACTCCTGTGATGTGAATATTCTGGCGATGTGAATACCCCTCCAGCCCGGCCACTTTCTCCCGTAGGACAGTGTTTGCTTGGCAATTCCATGCCGTATCGGGCCTCGCTTGGCTTCTTCATCCTCCAAACTGGAGATCCGCGATTCAGCCTCGGTAATTCTTTTGCCCGTTGTTCTTAACTATCTTTGGCAGGGTTCTCGAGGATGTTTGGGGAGCCCTGTAACTCCATCACTAAGTTCAGCAGAGTTTCTGTCAGCACCATTTTGGCCTCTTCCTCAGCATTACCTGGCAAAGCTTTACTGCGCTGATTCTGAGCTGGGCTGCAAGTGAAGTAGTGACTCTTTTGCGCCATTATTATTAAAAAAATGTTTACTACTTTATTAATCCCTGTGGGGCGATTCTTTTTCTGCATTTAACCCATCCTAGCTGTGTGGCTAGGAGCAGTGGGCAGATGCCGTGCAGCGTCCGGGGACCAACTCCAGTTTGTCTTGCCATGCCTCGGTCAGGAACACAGTCAGGAGTATTAACCCCAACGTGCATATCTTTTTGATGGTGGGGGAAACCGCAGCACCCGGAGAAAACCCCACCACAGACACAGGGAGAACATACAAACTCCACACAGAGGACAACCTGGGAGTATTATCTCACTGTTGTACCAAAGATCTGTGACTCATAATACAACTTTTACCAGGTTTAATTAGGTTGGTTGAGCCCCTTCTTATCCTATGTGTCCATCTTGGGTGGGTCGCCATGTTGTTTTAATAAAAAGCAAAGCTGTCACCGTAGGGCTCCTGTGCAGTCAAACGTTTCTTTGAGCGGCGAGACAATCTTTAATTTTCAACCTCCTTGTCTCTTTTCTGTTGTTCTTAAACAGCAGAATCATCGCTTATTTCCTCTCATTTGCACGGGCAGGTGGGTGAGAAAATGTTCATGGTGTGCCTGTGGCAAAGACTGTGAATAATGATCAAGTTATTTTTTTGTGTGTCACCATACAAACATGGATGTAAACATACTCCCTATTCTGCACAGTAGCAGTGTAGAATAAGTGGTGTGCTAGCGCTGTCAAATTATTTTACGCCCACAAAATAACGGGTAATAGAAGTGTAGCAACATCAATTATTCAGGCAGCCACAGCATTGTTGCACCAATTTGCAAATTCCAAGCCATGGTTTCCAGCCACTGTCGCAATTGGAAATATCAGATGTGAAAATGACATGATATTATTTTTGTTATTTACAATTCACATGTGGCGGCACGGTGGCACAGTGGTTAGCATGGTCGCCTCACAGCAAGAAGGTCCTGGGTCCGAGCCCCGGGGTAGTCCAACCTTGGGGGTCGTCCCAGGTTGCCCTCTTTATGGAGTTTGCATGTTCTCCCTGTGTCTGCGCGGGTTTCCTCCGGGGGCTTTGGTTTCCTCCCACAGTCAAAAGACATGCGATTCAGGTGAATTGGCCGTACTAAATTGTCCCTAGGTATGAATGTGTGTGTCGACTGTGATGGCCTGATGGCCTGTCCAGGGTGTCTCCCCGCCTTCCACCCAATGATTGCTGGAATAGGCTCCTGCATCCCTGCGACCCTGAGAGCAGGATAAGCGGTTAAGATAATAGATGGCTGGACAAATCACATGTATTGTCTTGCTGATCATGGGCAGAGATGATTTACTGTAGGTGACTTAAGTGGCAATTAAGACAAAAGGCTATGCTCTGTTTAAATATGACACACTGCGACTGCTAGCATTTCATTAGTTTCTAGGCTTTGGAAAGTGTCAACTCGACAAACTGAACCGACAAGTCTAATTGTATAGTAAGCAATTTTTATCATCTTTGTAGAGGCTTTTGGATGCTTCATAAAGGACGCTTTTACATGAACATTTTTAAGTGCACCAATTCACCAATTAGGTGGCATTATCGCCCAGCAGAACGCCTCTGCATGCTGGTGGGAGTTTTGGAGGGGGAATGAGAAGTACCCTCCACATCTTTTGGAGGCGAACTCCATCATCAAACTGATAATAGGCCGCTCACTGAGTAATGGGGAGCTGGTGTTGCCATGCAAACAGACACAGACAGTGCAGTTCTGGAGATTAATGGCCGAGGTGTCTGCCTTCCCTGTACGTCTCCCTCGTCATCCATCACACATACTCAGCCAATGAATCCAGCCAAATATAAACGTCACATTTGTTTGAGATATAGTCCCCCAATGTTGCAGTGAAGACATTACTTCTGCCGTGATATGAACATCTCTGATCAATAACGAAGCTGCAGAGATCTCTTCCCCATCGTCTCATTATGAGCCTTTTCAGCTCCCATTCTTTGGCCAGAAAAATAGCGATGATTGATAGATTCCTACAATAAGCCTGCGAGGATGCGATAAGATGAGTACCCGACGCTACCCGCCCACATGCAAACAAACTGACTGGCGACAAACCCGATCACTTTATTATGCAGCCATAATTATCATTAGCCTTATCAGATTGAGGCGTATCTATTGGTCTTAATAAATAAATAAATAAAATGTTGATGCAAATTCATGTTGTCTTGGATACTCTCACTCCCGTCTAACTGCGGAATAACTTGTGCAGATGAGGGGAACGGGACCCATCCCTGCCTCGTAAGATAATGCTCAGTGTAGGAGGTTGCAAAGAGGAATCCCAGCACCGTGTCTGGTGTGGTCTGCTCCTGGCTGTCTCTGTAGTAGAGGAGGACTAATTGTAGGGGAGTGCCAGGGGCCGAACTCCATCAGATTTATCGAGTACCTCTCACTGTTGCATAACGATAACTCCCGCACACCCCACAAACACACAATTTGTGATCCACCAGTATTTGCCAAGATTGGAAACACATGCAAAAGCCAGCTGATTTACTGCTCCAACCAACGCCCACCATCCCCATCCCCGAACGGGAATAAACGGTGAGTGGGTTTGGAAACTAGTTTGTGAGATTCGATTTCTCCGGTTGTGCCATTCTGGGCTACTGACCTTTCGGAATAAGCAAATTCCCCCTCACCTTAAGGGAGAGAGCAAGGCCTGATAAGTGAATTGAGCCGACAGCGAGTGCTTTTAATGAGTGAAACATATTGTATGGCTGTCGCTTAGGTCACAGCCCAAAACAACATTAATTCACCTAACCAAATGAATTGTCAGGTAACTCCACCCATACTTTATTGCAATGAAGGGGCTTCAAGGACCAGACCTCTCTAGCCCTGTCAGCCTCTACAGGGTCTATCAGGCTGCAGCACATGAGAAGCACTGTGAGGTCTGCAGATGGCCCTAATCTGTCTTCTTTAACGTGTTAGACCAAGCCCATGCTTTCTGTGTGTGTGTGTATGTGTGTATGTGTATCTTCATGAGATGAGAATGTTTGCAAGTAGCTTTTGGTGAATCTCAGCAATAAGATATTTTTGTGGGCATCCAGGTAGTGTAGCGGTCTATTCTGTTGCCTACCAACACGGGGCTCACCGGTTCGAATCCCTGTGTTACCTCCGGTTTGGTCGGGCAGGCAGGAAGCCAGATGTGGGTATGTGTCCTGGTCGCTGCACTAGTGCCTCCTCTGGTCGGTCGGGGCGCCTGTTCAGGGGGGAGGGGGAACTGGGGGGAATGGCGTGATCCTCCCACGCACTACATCCCCCTGGTGAAACTCCTCACTGTCAGGTGAAAAGAAGCGGCCGGTGACTCCACATGTATCGGAGGAGACATGTGGTAGTATGCAGCCCTCCCTGGATCGGCAGAGGGGGTGGAGCAGCGACCAGGAAGGTTCAGCAGATAACGATAATTGGACAGGTACAATTGGGGTGAAAGGGGGGGGGTTGGAAAAAATAAAATATTTTTCCTGTCCTCTGCGTCCTATAGGGTATTTTTCCCTGGGGAACATGAGTTGCATTAATAAGACATCAACACGGCGTTAAGTGAGAAGACCGTACAGCCTTTGGGGTGGCATCACAGCATGTACCACTTACCTATGAAGGCAAACATAAACAGTATGGGATCAAGCAAGAGCTTCAAGTTCTGAGCTGGTCTGATGATGTGACATCAGGACAAGGTCCTCAAACAGAGGACGGCTGGTATTTTCTTAGAAGCCATGAAAAAGCTGTGATCACAGCAGGCAGGCAGAAGATGTTTGGGGGTTGTATAAAGCAGTCCAGCCACCCCCCACCACACACACAGCCATTACAAACTGCATCAAGCACTGGGCTGAGATATTCCCACAACACCCCTTGACATTCTTTAAAAGGATCCTGTCACCTGGACGGACAGGGGACCCGTTACCTCGAGTAACACGGAGAGGCTTGCCGGCGGTGTGATTTAGCTCCGTAAATCAGCATTCAGAAGACGCCGCTGCTCCACGGGCCCATTTGCTAGATAATGCTGGGGAGAACAGAGAGGCAGAGACTTCTTGACAACACGGCGCAGCGCAGGCAAACTCTGAATCGGGCCCTAAGTGACAGGTCTCGACGCACAAAAATGGGCTTTGATCACATTGCTCTTGGATCTTCAAAACCAGATATGAAGGCGGTCACGCTCAAGCTGCAGAATATTCTAGATATTCTGCATGCGATAAAGGCACAAAGCACATATGAGTTGTGTCAAGAGACAGAGTGGAAAAGTTGGAAATATTAAGAGATATAGATTTATTTAAGCCAAAGGAGAAACATCAAAAGCTGTTATCAGGTTAAATACTATATGTGACTTAATAAAATCAGATCTGAAGCTTCATATCTTAATGATTTGTAGTGACCTTTGCTTTTAGGTCTACTTTATTTCTTCTGCCACATAATAATTTTTGACCTGGGTATCAAGACAGGTCTACAGTCCCAAATGAAGCCCTTTTTTCAATTTGTTAACCCATGAGGTCAAATCCATGCCGTGAAATTTTCTGGAAATATGAGCACATCTTTTTTTCCAGTTTGTGTTCAAGACAGTTCCAGTGGGTCTACATTAGGATCAGAAGTGGAAAACTCCGCTTCAGAAAGTAGAGGTACTAACCATGTATTTGCTCCACCCATGCACTAAACCAGCTGATTCTAATTAGTGCAACACTTCAGCCAGGTAGGAGAACTAATGAGTGAAATCAGCTGGTTTAGTCCATGGGTTGAGCAAATACATGGTTAGTACTTGTATTTTCTGAAGCTGGGTTTTCTACCTCTGATTAGGATGAGCTCATTTAGGTATAAGAACAGTGGCCCAGTGGTTAGCACTGTTGCCTCACAGCAAGAAGGTCCTGGGTTCGAACCCCAGGCCGTCCCAGGTCCTTTCTATGTGGAGTTTACATGTTCTCCCTGTGTCTGCGGTGGGTTTCCTCCTGGTTCCCCGGTTTCCTCCCATCACCAAAAAGACATGCATCCATCCATTATCCTAACCACTTATCCTGCTCTCAGGGTCGCGGGGATGCTGGAGCCTATCCCAGCAGTCATTGGGCGGCAGGCGGGGAGACACCCTGGACAGGCGGCCAGGGCACAACAGGGCCAACACACACAAACACATATTCAAACCTAGGGACAATTTAGTACGGCCGATTCACCTGGCCTACATGTGTTTGGACTGTGGGAGGAAACTGAAGCTCCCGGAGGAAACCCACGCAGACATGGGGAGAACATGCAAACTCCACACAGAGGACGACCCGGGATGACCCCTAAGGTTGGACTACCCCGGGGCTCGAACCCAGGACCTTCTTGCTGTGAGGTGACTGTGCTAACCACTGCACCACCCTTTTTTTCTGTCATCTTCATCACGTGACACCATCTTGATGAAAAATGTTTCACTCAAATCATCACTGTCATCTTTCTTCCACTGTGTGCACCTTTTGTCCCTTTTTTTTCTATCCTTGGAGAGACACATTTTTGTGTAAAGACATGCATGTTAGGGTTAATACTCCTGTCTATGCCCTTGTTGTCAACTGCTCCCACAGAAGGATGGGATGGGTGAAGTTAAAAGACACCAGAGGAATCAAACAACGTGACTCACTGAGCGTTCCTTGTCACCACAGATTGTGGTAAGCTCTGTGGAGCAGGTTAAATGATAGTATTCTTCAAACATGCAATATGTGGGTCTGAGATGCAAATGGGAGACGGTCCCAGGAGTCTAACCTCTGGGATGCTGCGGAGCTGAAGATCTAGGTTGTTAAAAAAAGGTTTTAGGCCGCTCTGATGGCCGAGCGGAATAAACCGCCGCTCTTGCAGTCCGCTCGTCATGGGGCTGGGAGGTTTGTATCCCAGACTCGCTGTAACCGGTCATGGCAGAGCGTCCACGGGGTAAGGCATTCATTAGGCCACCCTTACCCGAGGGATAGTGGGTGTAGATCGGTGTAGTGTTTGGGGACTCGTCGTTCTCCAGCGACCCCTCTGACCCATCCAGGCGCCAGCAGCCAAGTAACTGAAAGCATTCTCCCTTTGTCTCCTTCACGGCCTGAAGGTAACGCAATCCATGCGAGGCTTCAGCGTCTAAACTAGCAAGAGCAGCTGACACGAGTTTGAGGGAAGCTGGTGTTACGACTATCTCCTTCCTGTGGAAACGTAAGCCAGGGGAGTTATTCGACAAGAGTTCCGGCCATATGCCATTTGGTTAATCGGGTGGGATAAGGGGAAAAACTAGAAATAAATTTATATCAAAAAAAAGTTTTAGTTGGATGCGAGGTCGCTAGGGGAACGTAGCGCGTGGGAGGATCACGCTATTCCCCCCAGTTCCCACTCCCCCCCCTGAACAGGTGCCCTGATCGACCAGAGGAGGCGCTAGTGCAGTGACCAGGATGCATACCCACATCCGGCTTCCCACCCGCAGACACGGCCAATTGTGTCTGTAGGCACGCCCAACCAAGCCAGAGGTAACACGGGGATTCAAACCGGAGATCCCTGTGTTGGTAGACAACGGAATAGACCGCTACGGAACCGGGACGCTCCCTGGAACTGTTAAATGGGGTGATGGTCCCCCTTGAGCAATCTTGAAAGCACCGGCAGATTGAGACTTGTTCCGGCCAAAATTCGACAATTCTTCATTACAAAGAAACAGGTTCCTTTGAGCCTATTAATAACACGACTTTATAGAATGATTGAATAGGCACTGACAGCCTATATCATTACCACTTAATTAATCACTTGTCAATCCCACCTCGGGATAATTAAAAAGGATATCATTTGGTGTTTCACTTTTCTTTTTTTTTCCATTGAGAAATGACAGTCTGCCACTCACTGCTTCCAATAAAGCCTAATTCTGATGAATCCCCAACGGGGAAAGTAAAGACATGATTAATAGCACGCATGACTGAAACACATAAAATTAGAATTGGGAGAGAATGGTGGGTAGCCACCCAGTCCCGCATTTCTGGTGAACTAAAATGACTTAGAAGGAAGTAGGTATTCCCGGCGGTGGTCAAACGGTATAAATCATCCACCGGACGAGTTATTATCAACATGGCCATCTGGGAACGCTTTGCTGATAACAGATATATGCACATTAATCTAAATAAACAAAGTCGTCCCCAAATGAAATCCGTAGTTCAGTTCCGTCGTTCCTGTTATTACTTGTGTGAAAATTGGCTCCGGTGCCTCCCCTTTTCTTTATCCGGCTGTCTCTTCTTCTCTCTTCCCTCCTGCTTTGGTGAGCTTTCAACCAAGTCCTTCTACAACTTTGATGTGTACTTTTACCTTGCCCGTCACTCTCCTGCCTCGCTTTCATCGCACAACCTGTCTGCGGTGCGCGCACACACACACATGCACAGATGCAGAGGCTCTGCTAGACCTCTGCGTCTGTGCGTGTGTGTGTGTTCGTGCATCGTTTGATATGTGTGTTCGTGTGTCAACCACTGTCAGGCAAACACTAAATCCCCCGTCAGAATCTTCCAGCTGTAAAGCATGAGTAATTTCTGATACTTAAGGCTTCCTTCAACAGAAACAAACGGCCATCCTTCTCATCTCTTATCACCCCCATAAAAAAAATAACATAAAAACAAACCGCCAGTCCATAAAAGCTTGATGGGAGAAGCAGGGAAGGGGCGACAGGGATTGAGAGAAACGGCAGGAAATTGAATTATTTCCACTAGATTAGATTGAATGTAGCTTCAAAGAATGGGAATCGCTGCAGCAGCAGATAATAAGAATCGAAAGAGAATCGGGGCGTCCGGGTGGCGTGGCAGTCTAGTCCGTTGCCTACCAACAGGGGGATCCTGCTTCGAATCCCCGTGTTGCCTCCGGCTTGGTCGGGCGTCCCTGCAGACACAACTGGCTGTGTCTGCGGATGGGAAGCCGGATGTGGGTATGTGTCCTGGTCGCTGCACTAGCGCCTCCTCTGGTCGGTCGGGGGGGGGGGGCTGTTCAGGGGGGAGGGGGAACTGGGGGGAATAGCGTGATCCTCCCACGCGCTACGTCCCCCTGGTGAAACTCCTCACTGTCAGGTGAAAAGAAGCAACTGGTGACTCCACATGTATCCGAGGAGGCATGTGTTAGTCTGCAACCCTCCCTGGATCATCAGAGGGGGTGGAGCAGCGACCGGGACAGCTCGGAAGAGTGGGGTAGTTGGCCAAGTACAATCGGGGAGGGAAAAAAAAGGGGGAGGTCTCTTCGTTAGAATAGGAATCACTGCAACAGCAGATAATAGGAGTCAAAATAAATGTGGGTGCAAGTTGACACCATAATAAAGAGAAAACAGAGCAAAGACCACATTACATATCATGATCAGTATGACACAATGTTGGGCTAAAAGACTGACGTTACAGGACATAACAGCATGCATTATAGCACGAAAACAGTTTTTCATGCTAGAAAATGTTTTAAATATAAATATAAACATTTTTTAATATAAATGTAAATTTAAATATTTTTTCAGGACATTTTGAGGAAATTGTATATTTCCCCAAAACATCCTTCTTTTGTTTAAATTTGTTTATGTAAGTATGGTTTTTGTATTTTTTCTTTGTTTTCTCTTTTATCTCAAACGGAAAAACACCTCATGTTCTGTCATTGCTCTGTAAAAAGCAGAAAAGACGGATCACTTTATAAAAGCATCTAACTAAAGATGATTATGTAAAATGCTGTTAATATGTGATTCCAAATAAAATATGAAAAAGAGAAAAACAGAGTGGTGAAAACTAGCGATATTACAGAAGACTTAGGAAAAAACTTCATGCAAAGAGAAATTTATGATTGATGCATTGTGGGGGAAACATCAGGATACCCAGCAGTAAAGCCCACCAACATTAAAAATCCATTACGCAGAAACACTTACGGCCTCAGCCGCAGCCATGTGTTAGTCTGTCCTGACAACATGTGTGCGCACCATGACTTGTATGAATGAAGGCACATCATATGATGAGAAATAAAAATGCCAACAACATTTGCATTAGGTTTCATTTTAACTTTCAGCCAACACAAATAGCAACTGGCCACATCTGACTTAGTCCATGGGCCAGACGATATTTCGGTACGCTCAAGGTGGCAAAACTTACTTATAATTTTTGAAAGGATCCATGTCTGTAGATTATATTTTTGTATGATAACCATTCCTGAGTGGCAGCTGTATCACAGTTATCAGCTCATGAAGTTAACCACCCGCTAAACTAAATTGCATTTTAGACGCTGGTGCATATCCTGGTTTAGCCTCATGGTCAGGACATTTTTCAATGTTCTATAATATTGTCTTTGGTATCATTTTAAAGGGGACCGTCTTAGCTTTCATTCAAGCCCTGTTGTGGATATTTCTCACAAATATAGAGGTCACTTGAGCTCTTCAACCCGTCAATAACACACATCTTTCTGCAATTTTCGCCTAAACTATATACTTTCTTTTAGCCCTGTGGCATCTAGGAATATCAGGGACACAAAACACAAAAACTGGAATACTCACAGGACTGTAAAGATTCAGGAAATGTATAATATACCCATACTATTTCATTGTATGAGGTGATTGTGAGCCTTAAATGAGAACTAGACCAAAGCCAGTTAGGTCACAAACTGGTCTCTATACATTTGTTTAAATACACAATCAAAATACATGATAAAAAGGAATACCATAGTGAGGTAATGAACTATTTTAATATTTTAAACAACATTGACATTTACATATAGTTAGTCAATGATACATGTAATCCCATATCATTAGTGGGTATATGTAATGGTAATGGGTAGGGTAATGGGTATATGTGAATATGGTTACATTATTGTTATCAAGCTCTGGGTAACCAAGTCCAGAATCAACATCCTGTGCATCAATAGACTACTACCACAGTAATACCATCAGAATCATCACACTGTCATTCATCAAACTGCTCGTTTCTCTCATCATCTGACTCCCCAAGTTCAAAGTCCAGTTCTGGACCATCCTGCTGTTTTTGGTTACTGCAGGTCTGTAACCTGCACATGTCTGTGCATGGAAGTCCATTTGACAGGCACATGCAGCTTGGCATTTTGCATGAATGCACACACTTGCATGTTAGCATTTCCAAGACCACATCTGGTGCAGGTGGGGAGCGCATCCAGTAAATGGCCAGCTTGCCTTCATCGTCTGTCCATCCATACTCAGTAGGGCTTGGCACCACAGGGTTAGCCTGCAGACAGCACTTCCATATTGCTGCCTGATAGTTGGCTCGTTGAACATGCATAAAGAGACAGTCTCTACATGGTGGCAGCTGGCTGGACTCAACCTCTCCCCTTTTGGTGCAGAAGAGCTGGTAACGCAGTTTGTTCACCTCAGCAGTGCTGCTATTAGCAACATACATCCGACAGGTGAACTGCTCAATTTTCTGGAACAGCTCATCACTCACATTCCATGTCTGTCCCAGTTGACTAAAAGTCTCTTGGCAGGAAGTGTGCTTTCTCACTATCTTCAGGGCATTTAGCTTCCCTCGACCAGCGAATGCACTGACAGTGTCGCAGCCTGTGAAGGCATGTAAGCCAATTAGGCTGTCACAGATGCTGTCTCCAAGTGAACTTGCCAGTTTGGTGATGTACAAGATTCTTGTACTGGAGAGTGATGTCTCCACCCCGGTTCAGTCGTTCAGCATCTTTGATCGAAGTCTGGTGATAGACATCAAAAACAACATCAATCCTCCCACTCTGTGCTCCCTCATGGAGGACCTGGGTCAAGGCTGACTCTGCCACCTGTGCAAAGGTTTTGTTGTTGCCATTCATTTTTTGGACCAGGCTCATCCCATCAATGATGGAAGTAGATGGGATTGAGATGTCTTCTGCAGGAGATACATTCTTTTCAAGCTCTCTGGCAAGTGCAGTCTTGTTTGTTTTTCGTAAGGACCCATCAGCATTTGCCAGTGCCCATGGTAGTGGGCCCAATGGGTAGGCAAGGACATCCTTCAGATTCACCTTCCTGCTTTCAGCCACCAGGATCATGTGACTGAAAAGGTTTCTATCTGCCTTCAGAACCACATCCTGTGCTTTCTTTCCATGAGCTTGTTTGGTGCCGACATTGGAGAATGTTTTCAGACTTTGCTTGGTCATCTTGTCGTGGAATTTCACAGGTGGTGGGTCTGCATCTAACCTTGTTTGCTGGAATGCTTGGTAGGCCTCTTCTCCTTTCTCAAGAGCTCTCAAGAGATCTATGGTCACATCAGGTGGAGCCATGTTGCCAGTGGAGAGGCTAACCAAATCAATCTCATCAGGGGACATAGGATTGAGCCAGTTATTCTCCATAAGGTCCATGAGAGACTGGACATCTGCTTCATCTCTCTTGATCCTTGGACTCTGTAGATCTGGATGAGACCATTTGCACCTGCCTTGACCTGTCAGGTCTCTCAGCTGTCTGAGGTACATGCTTCTATACTCAGCTGTGAGATAATATTTGGTCACAGCTCCTGGCTTCAAGCTGAATCCCTTTGTCCCTCCAGCTGTTTGGGTGTCTTTGTTCACCGTTTCTTCTATAGCTTGGTCAACAGGGATTCAGCCAAAGGGATTGGTGGAGCCCAGTTGGACTGAGAAGCCTCCTTCCATGAATTCTGTGTACACATCTGGGTGTGTGATGGGCAGCTCAGACATCTGGACGTAGTAGTAGGGGAGGTAGCGTGCATAATTCATCCTGTCATAAGCAAAGCACCATGGGATCATTGCTCGAATGCTAGCCAAGTGTAGCATCCAGTCTCCCTCTCTGGATGCTCGGATGAGCCCCAACAAGATTTCAACCATGTCCAAATAGGACATCCAGAAGTTCGAGAGGCTGCCGTTTCCACCTCTAAGGAACTCACGGTAGACTTCAAATAGATCCATGATGCGTGTACAAGAGCTGTTCTCGAGGACCTCCTTCAAAGCATGTTGTGAGACTTCTTTCCCAAGGCTGTCAATGGTCTTCAGTGTCTCATTCAGGTGAACCATGTCATTCCTGTGAGTTTCTTCCAACCAGGACAGGAAACCATTCAAGGTCAGTCGCATGAGAGCCTCATACAGGAGCTGGTGTAGTCGCACTGCCCTGTTGTACTTGCGGCCATCCATAACACCAGCAATTGAGCCTTCTGCAATCATGCCAGACTCAATGCAGAGGTCTTTGAGTCCAGCATCTTGGAAACGCTTTCCTATTATTGCCAGCAGTGTGCAGATGGTGTGGAATACCCCAAGCCTAACGATGATATCATGGAACTTGTCATGGTGTTTCCATGTGATCTCGACAGCCTTCGCATACAGGGCTTGGTCAAAGACACAGACAATCTTCCTCAGGCCTAAGCACTGCATGATGCTCAGTGACTGGTTAAGCACCTCGTTGACAGTAGACATTTGTGTCGCTGGAGCATTGATGGTAGGCAGATAGCCTATATTGTCGGGGATGACCGTCATCTCTCCTCGAGTCAGGATGTTGAAGCCTGTCCAGCTGCTGACTGACTGTTCTTCTTGTTGTGACATGCGTGCTAGGACCCAAAGAAGGTTTTTCTCTCTGGCAAGCTTAGTATTGGCTGCAGTATCGGCATCTGACTTTTTGCTTCGTGGTGGCCCTACCCGTTGTCCAGCATTGTAAGTTGGTAACATTGGTGGGGGTCCATCAATGCTTCTCTTCTTTGTTTTGGGAACAGTGGGCATGGGTTGGACAGGAAGTGGGTTGACTGGCTTTGCTTGCAAAGCAATCCCATTGACTCTGTGAGATGTTCCCTCACCACTGACAGTTTCTTCAAGACAGTCGATATTGTCCCAAGCTAAAGTTGTGAATATGCCAGGATGGATGTTAGCTGGAAGGGCAATGCCACTCCCTGATGATGAGAGTTTCTGGAGACACAGGGCAGTGTTGATCTCTTCCATCTGTGAATAGGACACACTGTGACCAAGTCGGTTGAGGATGTTTATCAACTCTACATCTCCTGTCAACGATTTGACACTGAATGGCAGAACAATGTGCTTGGAAGGCTTGGTATTTCCACATGTCACTGCATATACTATGTCATGGCCAAATGACTGCAGAAGGCACTGCACTCTCTGGGATGCATGATCAGGATCATTTGAGCCTGTGAGTAGAGAGTACAGGAAGATAATGAGCGACTCTGGAATGGTAAGACATTCTGCTTCTGGTTTGACTTCAAGCGGCCAGGTTTGAGGAACATCTTGACTTTTAATGTCTGCTCTCAATTTGATGGCTGCTTTGGCTATAACATCTTGTGCACTGACACTTTTCAGGGTCTGCAGCTCCCTTTTGAGAGACTGATTTTCTTTGGCAAGTTCCCTCATGGACAAGTTATCGGGATAGAGGAGGAATTATCCTTTCTCATCAGGGAATATCTGCAAGGCTCCAGCAAACTCACTCTCCAGGTTTTGCCTTATGTGCTTCTTGGTTGATTCCTTGACTTGGGCAATGCCTTGGGAGTTCATTGAAGCTAGCAGTCTAGAAGAGAGATCAGTCATTGTCATCACTTGAGGATTGCCAAAAAGCTCCATCCTGATGAAGAGGAACAGCTCATTGTATGCCTTATTCACAGCAGCTTCATACTGGGCTGCAGCATCATCATCTTCATTGCTGGCAACCTCTCCTTTGGAAACCTCTTCTTTGGTGTAAAGTCTATAGCATGACCTATGGTAGTGCCCTTCAGCTGCTACAAGGTCTCTACTCACAATGGCAAGGATTCTGCTGTCCCTTTTCTTTGTGGCTGCACTCCTGATCTTTGCATCAGCTCGCAGTTCTCGACACCGCACCAGTACTTCTCTCGTATTCTGTCTCTTGGAATATTTGCTGTTTTTCTGACAAAATATGCACTCTGCATCATAAGTCCTAGATGTACTTGGAGCATGTCGAGCTACTCTCTTAGATTGTTTCTCTTCAGCAGAGACACAACTTTTCTTTTCTTTTGCAAGGAGGCCATCAAGAATTTGCTTCATAGTGAAGATACTGCGACACTTTCTGTGGTAGTAGATTGCTGGAATCTGTCCCTCAGGAATGTCTTTTGCCAGTTTCAAAACTGGTGCATGATTTCATATCTGAGCTGCCCTGAGCAGAGTTCTCCATGAGTCGACACTTTGTAGTGAAACCAGCTTATCTGTATCATCAGAACAGTGGATAATGCACTCCACCCGTGGGCGCTTTGGTATTGGGTAAAAACTTGCTTGTTCACCAGTGGCCATATTCAGTCAGTTTTCACCTGCCACATACAAACAAATACATGTAACTTAGGTGTATGAACACTACTAAAACAAAGTTTACTTTGCTTCACCAGCGTCATATTACCATTATTTATCTTACATAGCCACAAATAGATACATTACCTAGTTGCTATGCAACAGCTGTATTTTGTCCACATGAGGCCGCTAAAATCAACACAAGATGAAAGTTCCTCGTAGCCACTTTAGCTAATCATATTAACATATACATTAAAAGAACATGCTAACATTATGGGAAATTAGCTTACACTCTTCTCCAGAGTGAGACAAGAAGATAGATACCAGTTTCCTCTATATGTGTTTAGTAGAAAGCTATCTGGCTGCACGTTAGCCTAGCTTAGCACAATGAATGGAAGTACACAGTACTGGTTATCCTTGGTTGTTGGCCAACTAAGAACTGTCCCAGAGTTTAAGCTAGGCTAATCAGTACCAGGGGTGTTGAAATGCTATATTTGTAAAAATCTGGGCAAATACACAATCGTGAGAGGCACAGAAACAGGTTTCCTGAAAGAAAAATGAAATAGCTGCTCATTTGGAAAGGTTATCATGTATTATTTTACTTCTGTTAGTGTACCAAATAAAATGGCACCAGTGAAGTTGTGTCACCTTGGGTGATATCGATATCTGGTCTGACCCATGGACTAACTGGCTTTGGTCTAGTTAAGTTTCTTAGTAATAATGCCCTTCTAATTTAAGGTTCACAATCACCTCACACAATGAAATAGTATGGGTATATTATACATTTCCTGAATCTTTACAGTCCTGTGAGTATTCCAGTTTTTGTGTTTTGTGTCCCTGATATTCCTAGATGCCACAGGGCTAAAAGAAAGTATATGGTTTAGGCGAACATTGCAGAAAGATGTGTGTTATTGACGGGTTGAAGAGCTCAAGTGACCTCTATATTTGTGAGAAATATCCACAACAGGGCTTGAATGAAAGCTAAGAAGGTCCCCTTTAAAATGATACCAAAGACAATATTATAGAACATTGAAAAATGTCCTGACCATGAGGCTAAACCAGGATATGCACCAGCGTCTAAAATGCAATTTACTTTAGGGGGTGGTTAACTTCATGAGCTGATAACTGTGATACAGCTGCCACTCAGGAATGGTTATCATACCAAAATATCATCTACAGACATGGATCCTTTCAAAAATTATAAGTAAGTTTTGCCACCTTGAGTGTACCGAAATAGGAAATTTTGGGCTCTGGCCCATGGACTAACTGGTAAAATGGGTGCAGTGGAGAAGGACCCAAGCCTTTCCATGAAGGCTTCTCTGTTGTACAGTCTTTATGTTCTCCCATCAATCCGGCTTACAATAGGTATTCACCACCTGGAACTCTAAGCACTCACCCACCCATCTATACCTCCTCGCTATTTATGGAGGTGGAATCAGTCTTTTTTTTCTCCATTACAAGTCCCCAACAATCTCCATCTTACTGAGGTTGAAGCTGAACGCCTCTCTTCATGACACCTGAACAAGTCTTACATAAGGCTGCAGTACTATCCCTACTGTCCCCTTTCTGATGAGTCCCACAGAAGACAAGTCATCAGAGAGCTTCTGGAGGGGATATACACCAGGGTCTGTTTTATCTTAGCACTAAGCATACTCCTAAATTACACTAAAATGTCCTAGGTACAAGCTCCTTCTTAAAACCGACTGTGGAAGCTGCTGAGTCGGGCGTCCGGGTAGCATGGCGGTCTATAAGTTGCCTACCAACATGGGGATCACTGGTTTGAATCCCCGTGTTACCTCTGGCTTCATCAAGCACCCCTGCAGACACAATTGCCCATGTCTGCACTAGCACCTCCTCTGGTCGGTCGGGGCGCCTGTTCGGGGGAGGAGCATGATCCTCCCATGTGCTACATCCCCCTGGTGAAACTTCTCACTGTCAGGTGAAAAGAAGCGGTTGGTGACTCCGCATGTATCGGAGGAGGCATGTGGTAGTCTGCAGCCCTCCCTGGATCAGCAGCGGGGCTGGAGCAGCGTCCAGGACGGCTCAGAAGAGTGGGGTAATTGGCCAAGTACAATTGGGGAGAAAAAAAAAAGGGGGGGGGGTCCAAAAAAAAGAAGCTGCTGAATCTAACTTAAAATAAGGAATTTGGTGGTGTGTTAAGAGGAGAGGGCAGGATTGACCCTGCTGCCATGGGTGACGATGCGGTTCATAAGCATGCTCACTTACTCTAGGCCCACAGTGACTGGTTGACAGGGTGATGGTTTTTGTTGGTGAATTCTTCAGAAAAAAAAGCCTCAAGTCTGGATTGGATGGGATCCCAAAATACTTTTGAAGGGATTCCAACATGGTATTAATACAGTAAATATTAAAAACCGTTTGATCGGTCGCATCCACAGAAGATCTCAAACAAGGTGCCGAACAGAACAAGGACAATGAAAAAGTTAAAGTTACTCTGTCGACCACAATATGTCCATGTCAAGACGTGAACAACATACAGTAGACTGGCACTGCAGTGGCGGGAGGACTGTGGCCATAGTCAAGTAAAGAATTTATTTTTAGAGAAAGTGTAAGTGCCACTGATTACATACATGAAATACATACTGAAATCAAAAATATAACACTGGCCATCAAGTTGGCTTTTTTTCAGGTAATTAACACAGCCTCTTACACATACAGCGCCTCCGAAAATAATTATTGGATATGCTACATAGGCAGCTTTTTCATTAGCCTATTGATGTAGAATGACCATGGCTGACGGGACAAGCCCGGCACAGCCAGGCGCAAACATAAATGGAAACCAAATTGGACGCAAGACCAGCTTTTACTTCTTTCACTTCTTGTCCATGAAAGGAACGAAGTAATCAAAGGTAAAACTGGACCTGTGATCAGCTTCCAGTCTTGCAGCAGCAGCCAAATCCAGCCTGATTTGGTCTTAATGACTTGGGCGTGCTCTCGAGTACTCCTAATGTTTTTTTTTCCCCAGATTTAGGAGCTTCATGAATCACTCTTAACGATAGATATTAAGAGTCTTAAAATTAGGAGTGAAACGCCTATTATTTTTAGGACTCGCTCCTAAATTGGCCAGTTAGGAGCTATTTTTAGCCTTAAGATGTTTCATGAACATTCAGAGAAGTATCTGAACTCTGGGGTGCAAGAGGTAAACAGGGAGACTGATGAAAATGGAGCAAGAGGGAACCACTTGCTCTTCATCAGGGTACTATTCTGGATCTAAAGAAACCGAAACCTGTCTGTCGCCCATAGGACAGGAGACCTTGTTATTGTCCTGCACGTGAATCACCCTGGGTGTCTGCTGAACACGAGAGGCTGGACGGTGATGAAAACAAGAGAAAAATCAAGGAACATAATTCTCCCAATGTTTTCTGGCCCCTCCAGATAGGAATAAACCCCGAGGAGTGGGTTTATAACACCTTGCCTGTGCGGACTTGATATGCAAATCAGAGGGAACTAGGTGGTCCATCACCAGGGGTATGAGATGCTGTGGGAACCACCTCTGAAAGGTGTCTATTAATGTGCAAAATCAGGGCCACAGGTCAGTAGTCACTAAGGACACCAACTTCTTAGACATCGGAGTAATGCAGGAGGTTAGTGCAACCTTCTCAGACTTGGCGACAGGATGAAGAGATACTAGAGAAACTCTGCTGGTTTGCGTGCATGCTCTGAGCACCCCTTGGCTCATTTCAACAAGGCTGAATATGTTGTTTTTGTAGAATCTCCCCAACCCCTTTCTAAAGTGTGTGGCCAGGGCTGGAGCAGATGTGATGTTGTTGCAAAATGGGATAGATGGTCAGGGGCAAGGAGGCAGGGCCATGGTGTATTCAGTCCTCCTGTAATAGGTTGGTTCATTAAAACTATAATGGAGCAGTAATATGACCACACGCCTAAGGCAAAAATTTATAGACTACAGATAGTTGCCTTCACTATAATACGCCCCTCTCTGCCCTCTCTAGTCCACCTTTCCCAGTGCATTGACTACAAATCATTGGACATTAAATCTGTGAAATCAACCACGTCAGGCTTTACTTGCAAAACACCTACTGTGTCCTTACCAAGGCGAAAAGCCCATCCATCTTGTTTATCAGGGATGTTGTGATCTCTGTGTTAATGGAGTAGAGGAAAGGTTGTACTTCATATGCCCTCGTCCTCACCTTTACCCTGCCCTCACCCTTCTCTGATGCACCAGTAGCTTGCATGGTAGATTCCTTGGCCCTGGGCCACCGGTCTGCTGATCTCAAGTGTAAGGCAGCTTTTAATCAAATAGAAAGTAAGAAAAAAACAAAGGGAAACCGAAACCGACACAGCGAATAGCACATTTATAATGTTCAGATTGGTAAAAAATAATAATTAGGAACAACTGTAGAAAGAAATGTGCAGAAGCTACTACCGCAGGTTGCCATCAGCTTGACACAATCTGATTTAGATAAGGTGAGAGATGTAAAAAAAAACAGTCACAGTAAAACAGCGGGAAAGAATGGAGGGGGGTGAAACAGGCAGAGTAAGTGAACAACAACAGAAAAAGATGGAGAGAAAAAGGAGAGCTGCAAGTGAGGGTGCAACAAAGAGAGACAGAAACAAAAGAAACACTCACATGCCCCCCCCCCCCTGACCCAACAATTCTCAGAAGTCAAATTGATTCAGACTGTCGGCCGGGGTGCCGGGCACGGCCCAGACCTGATGGATATCCACGTCTTGATTAGACTTTTCATGCCAGACGCTCCCCAATAACTCACTGTGCTCTCATCCTGTTTTGAGTGATAAGCATTCGCAGAAAAGGGCTTGCATATTTAGCCCGACAATGGGTCGCCGTGAAGTTTCCGGGGCCAAAAAGGAAGATGCATTGTTTACGAGGACTATCGGTTCTGTGGTTGATTAACGATGAGGAGGCTATCGAAAGCCGCTATCACGCCACGGGGCAAGCCAGGCCTCAAATTGGATAAATTCGAGCGGCGAGGACGCTCGGCGGCTGAGTGGAAGCAGGCTATCATTACCTAACGATTTGAAATGGATCTTTCACTTTAAAAGCAGAACATTTGCTTTTCAGCACGCACACCTCCGATGAAGTTAAGGAGCAGACAACCGCAGATATTAGCTGCCGAGGGATCCGCCGTCAGCATTGCATTAAATCTGTTTTTTTCCTCCACCAGCTCTCCCATTACGGGCAACACTACTTTCTTTAAAGTATGATTGGGGACACGGAACAGACAGATCTTATAAGCAGGATTTTTTTTTAAATGAGTTCTCAATATGAAAGTTAGTGATTGGAGATGAATACATGTCTTCATGGCAGCAAAATTTCCACTTATGAACAAATATGGACACAATGACAAAAATGAAAATGATATCCATCCATCCATCCATCCATTATCCAAGCCGCTTATCTAAACCAGGTTCATGGGATGCTGGAGCCTATCCCAGCAGTCACTGGGCAACAGGCGGGGAGACACCCTGGACATGCTGGCAGTCCATCACAGGGCCGATACACACACACATATTCAAACCTAGGGACAATTTAGTATGGCCGAAACACCTGACCTACATGTCTTTGGACTGTGGGAGGAAACCGGAGCCCCCGGAGGAAACCCACGCAGAGACGGGGAGAACAAGCAAACTCCACACACAGGATGACCCGGGACGACCCCCCCAAGGTTGGACTACCCCGGGGCTCGAACCCAGGACCTCCTTGCTGTGAGGCGACCACGCTAACCACTGCGCTACCGTGCCACCCTGAAAATTATATACCACAGTAAAATATCTCTTAAGTCACAAGATATGCAATCAAAAAATAATTATGATCTGATCTAACTTAGAGAAGAGACACTTTCAATCTCCACAAGCAGTACTGATGCTGACATGGCATGTGGTTGATTTTTACCTAGCCAGGAGGCAAAGAATAACCAATTTGATCAGATTATGTTCCGCTAGCTGTTATATCCTTCAATTCACTTGTTTTGAAACACACAGAATAGCTCGGAGGGATAGTAAGGAAAAAAACAAAAGTTGCATTCTCTTCATATTGATTTAGAATTATGGCATCAGACATTTTGAAACATTTTCATGCAGTGTGGAT
Source organism: Lampris incognitus (assembly GCF_029633865.1). Classification (NCBI taxonomy): domain Eukaryota; kingdom Metazoa; phylum Chordata; class Actinopteri; order Lampriformes; family Lampridae; genus Lampris; species Lampris incognitus. The sequence continues at coordinate 42,152,497 of NC_079212.1, forward strand.
AGTTGTAATTATGTAATTGGAGGGGAATTATCCGTAATTTAAATTGTCAATCATTCATGCTTAATTTAGACGTACGCTAAATTTATGTTTTGACATAATATAATTAACGGTATCTTTATTTTACACTTTTGCTTTTCCTAACGGCAAATATGTATTCATCTAAATCTCAAGAATTGCCCTTTGATTAGTTGTAACTAGAAAAATTGATTACTGAATATCTCAGTCTTAAATTATGAAAAATCACAATTATAGATGTCAAGAATTTGACTTTGAACGCCCATGCTTTCTAATTATTTTAATGAACATATGACTGTTCAAAATAATATGGCTATGTTGACTGAAACTGTGCAGGCAAATTTATGATGAGATGCAGAGTAATGAACATCTATAATTATACATTTTGAAAAGCCTCACATACATCTACATAGACATATAGATCAGGAACAATTTGTCATTTCATATTATGTACTACGTACACAAAAGAAACTCAATTCCGTTTCCCCCAACCCACAGCAGTGCAACACAAATACACATATCCAAAAACAACACCACCCAAAACAGAGGGAACAAAACAAACAAAACAGCCAACAACACAGTCCAACCAGTGCAACACAGTCCAGAAACTCCACTGTCCAGAGAAGCAACGCCAGCCAGGATGACTGTCAGAACCGCCGGACTGCATGGGCTGGCAGTTAGCGAGCCACTTCCCATTCATCTGCCTGTTACTGCTGCTCTTGGAGTCGGCATGCCCGATACCCTTTGCCTCAGTTTTCCTAACAAGACACTCCTCGTGCTCTTAAAAGCGATCATTTCACAGTAGGGTGAACAGATTGCCGGTGTTTCTGTTCTGAAGTAGCTTCAGCTCCATGGTAATGCCTACTATGCAAGTTGTTAAGCCCTTTTCCTCTCTCACAAAACCAAAACCACAACCCCAAAAACTTACGCAGCGCTCTTTTTGGACGCTAATATTTTTTGAAACCCATCCCTATCACCTGCACTTCTCAAAGTCAATCCACCATCATGTATGTGCCTCTCTCCAAGTCGGAGCACCAAAGCAGGCTTAAGCTGCTGATAAGACTGGAGACACATGTAGGTTTAGGCATACTGAATATAGGGGCATTTAAAAAACAATAATGTTATCCATGAAAATGTCAGTTTCCGTTGGGGAATTAATTATTCACCTTAGTACTGAATGATAAAGCTGTAACATCATGCTCGCCAATCAGCCCTCAGTCTCGAGTCACGTATAATGTTAGGGGCTTGTACTTATAGCCATTTATAGGATACAGATGTTCAGCAGAGCTGTTCAATCTTAGCACAGGACCGGTCGTTACTCCAGCTACGGGGCCCTTTATTATGTTCAGTACACGTTTAAAAGTTACTGGTGCCCTGATTAGAGATTTTTTTTGCCATTTTCTCCAATTATTTCAGTGTTTATAACTTCGGTACCTGGTAAGCTGGCTTTGGATCAAACTGAGCATCCCAAGTGCCAGCCACCCATTCAGAGTTCTCTGTGGAAAAACAGGGATGGAGTTTTCCTTACCAATGTTCCCGGTGCGGATGTGCAGCCTTCCCCTGAGGACGGAGTGGACATTCACAGGGCAGGCGTCCGGGTGTTGGTCAAGCTCACCGCCAGTCAGCAAGGCGTCTCTGTCCCCGTAATCAGTGGCCAGCACCTCCACCTCATGAAGGGCCTGCACGGCTGAACGCCCCTGGCGCAGCATATACTGAGGACGCCAAGAGGGTGTGAGCAACACACATGAACCCAAGACACAAGCACAAAAGTGATTAGGATCACATACTTATTTACACTCGTATGATACAAACCGTCATGTTGCAAACCATTCAATCCATCCATCCATTATCCGAACCGCTTATCCTGCTCAGGGTCGCGAGGATGCTGGAGCCTATCCCAGTAGTCATTGGGCTCATATTCTTTTTTTTTGTATTTTTTCCCCTTTTTTCTTCCCAGTTGTATCTGGCCAACTACCCCACTCTTCCGAGTCATCCCAGTCACTGCTCCACCCCCTCTGCCAAGCTGGGGAGGGCTGCAGACTACCACATGCCTCCTCTGATACATGTGGAGTCGCCAGCCACTTCTTTTCCCCTGACAGTGAGGAGTTTCGCCAGGGGGATGTAGCACATGGGAGGATCACGCTATTCCCCCCAGTTCCCCTTCCCCCCTGAGCAGGTGCCCCAATTGACCAGAGGAGGCGCTAGTGCAGCGACCAGGACACATACCCACATCCAGCTTCCCACCCGCAGACATGGCCAATTGTGTCTGTAGGGACGCCCGACCAAGCCGGAGATAACATGGGGATTCGAACCCACAATCCCCATGTTGGTAGGCAACAGAATAGACCGCCACACTACCAGGACGCCCTGTTATTCCATCTTCTTTTTAAACGCTTTACAAATATCAAAAGGGCCAGTCAGTTGAACGCAAATGATGTGCTCCATCAGAGCTAGCAAGACACCTCTTTAATCAATAGATAGTGTTGACTACACTGGTATTAAAAAACCTGACTTACTTATGAGATTTCAGCTTTGTCTTTGGTCAAACGTTACAACATAGTCTGATGACTGACAAAACTGTAACTCAAGGCTTACAACAAGAAACACGCCCAACATTACTGTGTTTACTGAGGCAGCACACTTTAAGCAACGCTCTCAACTTCTGTGTTTTTGTTTTGTCTCATTTTCCCCACAGATGATGAATTTACTTCCCCCCGCATTCATTTCCTATTAACAAAACCACATCATTTGCATATTCCTCAAAAATAATAACCGTCTAGACTCATACACAACTGAGCTGCTATTAGGCTAATCAAATCCCCCTCAATTACAGAGCTGCGTTTGTGTTAGCATGCCGGGAGATGAGGAATGGATAGAACTGGCCCTTCCAGAGAAATATGAATCAGTCTACGAAAGAAAACTGAATTGATTCTAGTAGAAAATATCTTTTACCTGCAACCAAAAAGCTCATCCTCATAAAGGCATACATCCTGGAGTGCTCTGCCCTCCAAGGCAGGGCAAAAGTTTGCCATTTATTAGAAGTAGTCAAAACCAAACCAAAATAATTAAGATAAAAAAAGAAAATATAACGCGTTTAAGCTTTTTTGGTGGGCTCTTTTTATAATGTCATTATGTAGCGGTATTGAATGAGGAGTTTTTATTTTCAATGTTGTTAATATCTGTCCCAACTTCATTCCCATTGCAGATTTTCACATTAAAAATTGTAGTTGTTAAAAGCACGTGGGAGCTTGAACACGTTTGTGTTTTCTGAGAAATTTGGCTATGATGAAACTGATACTTGTGTTTTACATGTTCTGCACAAGTGGTGGCAGTATTCTTGCTGAGGAAGCATGCCAGTACTGCATGCATAATTGAAAGTGCGAAGCTTTTACCTTGAGCTCGATGGCGGTGGAACCGATGAGGAGCAGGGAGCTGCTGTCCCAGATGTCCACCTGCATGGTGTGGAGGGCCAGGTAGCGCAGGAACCAGCGCTTCTCACTTGGCCTCAAGAAGGCCTCGTCCACTCTGAACTGAACCTGCAGCCCTGGGCATCCTAGAGGAGGCACAGAGGAGTGCAGACATGAACAGATGGGCTGACTGAACTTTCATATACACAATTACACAAATGCAGTAGCGTACCGTGGGGTTTCAGTCAGGGCCTTCAGAAACGAACTGCAACCCCCCCCCTCCCACACATACACACACACACACACAAATTTCTCATATGGGTGCCGATATAGCGAACACAGCCACATACAAAATACACTATCACACACTATATGCACAACTGGATCAACACCAACAAGACAGCTGATCTTCAACAACCACAACGCACACCACTGTGCACTATAGCAGCTATTGCAGCATCATTGGGCGGAACGGTGGTGCAGTGGTTGGCGCTATGGCCTCACAGCAAGAAGATCCTGGGTTGTCCTCTGTATGGAGTTTGCGTGTTCTCCCCGTGTCTGCAATGGGTTTTCTCCGGGTGCTCCGGTTTCCCCCACCATCAAAAAGACATGCATGTTAGGGTTTATACTCCCGTCTGTGCCCCTGACCGAGGCATGGCAAGACGAACTGGAGTTGGTCCACGGGCGCTGCACGGCGGCTGCCCACTGCTCCTAGCTACACAGCTAGGATGGGTTAAATGCAGAGAAGACTTTCCCCACAGGGTTCAATAAAGCATCTCAAAATAAAAAAAATCAAAATAGTGGCATCCAGGTAGTATAGCGGTCCATTCCGTCGCAACGATAAGAAAACAGCACACAGCCATGGAAAACATGACTGCAATTAATCCTACTCTTGAAATTGTTTTTATAGCGAAGTTTTAACATTGGAGTCTATGATACTTCTGTGTCTAATCCCCCTTATGATGTCATTTAAACCAACATGGCGGCGAGGTGAATAAAGCAACTTCATTTTGGTTCTTCCAGTGTTCTTCCAGTTCTCCTGTGCTGAGACCAGCAGTGAATTATTTGCTGATTTACGAAATAAGATCGATGTTCCCTGTGATGGCCTAGTGGCTTGTCCAGGGAGTCTCACCGCCTGCCGCCCAATGACTCCTGGGATAGGCTCCAGCATCCCCGCGACCCAGAGAGCAGGGTAAGTGGTTTGGATAATGGATGGATGGATGGATCGATGTCTCATTTACTTTCAACACTCATACCCGAATACATAATGGCACCGTCGCTGCCCGATCTAAATCAGCCGTGGGCATGCGTGCAGTGGCGGGGAGCAGCGTTGGTTGAGCAAGCTAGAGAGTGAATGAAGAGAGGGAGCGGTGGTAGCAAGTTTTCCGAAGGATTTTAACCACAGCAAGCGCAAAAGGTTCTTGATCACACAGTAATAAATGCACAAAAAAATGTAGGCTGATGGGTCCAGTAGTTAACAAGATTAGCGGCAGACAGACACACACGCCCTGGCAGAGATGAACAAGTTTCCACAGTTGATGTAGTATTGACCAGTCATTCGCGCAACTTCAACAAATTCAATAAAGTATAGCCACAACATCATCAGTGCACCACCTCCAATTCAATAAGAAAAATGCAGACAATCCTTGATAAAACCACAAAGTAGATTGGCAACAAGATCGTCAGCAGCTGTGAATGCGCTGATGGCCCTGACAGCCCACAACTGCACAAATGTTATCTACCACACACAAAAGACAAAGTTTCAAAGGGATTTTCATATAGGCGCACGCGCACGCACACACACACATACACGTGTGTGTGTGTGTATATATATATATATATATATAAGATAGATGTAGGAAAAAAAACTTTAATACATTTCAGTACAAGCCTGTTTCGTGTGTCACGCACTCATCAGCTGCCAGTGTGATAAAAAAAAAGGTTTTTATCACAGCTGATGAGTGTGTGACGCACGAAACAGTCTTGTACTGAAATGTATTAAAGTTTTTTTCCCTTCATCTATCTTAATATTCCACTCCTCATTTGTTGAGCACTTTTATCAACATCATTGATGGTTTCTGGAAGTTAATATACACTCACTGGCCACTTTATTAGGTACACCTTGCTAGTACCGGGTTGGACCCCCTTTTGCCTTCAGAACTGCCTTAATCCTTCGTGGCATAGATTGAACAAGGTACTGGAAACATTCCTCAGAGAGTTTGCTCCATATTGACATGATAGCATCACGCAGTTGCTGCAGATTTGTCGGCTGCACATCCATGATGCGAATCTCCCGGTCCACCACATCCCAAAGGTGCTCTATTGGATTGAGATCTGGTGACTGTGGAGGCCATTTGAGTACAGTGAACTCATTGTCATGTTCAAGAAACCAGTCTGAGATGATTCGAGCTTTATGACATGGCGCGTTATCCTGCTGGAAGTAGCCATCAGAAGATGGGAACACTGTGGTCATAAAGGGACGGACATGGTCAGCAACAATACTCAGGTAGGCTGTGGCGTTGACACGATGCTCAATTGGTAATAAGGGACCCAAAGTGTGCCAAGAAAATATCCCCCACACCACTACACCACCACCACCACCAGCCTGAACCGTTGATACAAGGCAGGATGGATCCATGCTTTCATGTTGTTGACGCCAAATTCTGACCCTACCATCCGAATGTCGCAGCAGAAATCGAGACTCATCAGACCAGGCAACGTTTTTCCAATCTTCTATTGTCCAATTTTGGTGAGCCTGTGCGAATTGTAGCCTCAGTTTCCTGTTCTTAGCTGACAGGAGTGGCACCCGGTGTGGTCTTCTGCCGCTGTAGCCCATCTGCCTCAAGGTTCGACGTGTTGTGCGTTCAGAGATGCTCTTCTGCATACCTCGGTTGTAATGAGTGGTTATTTGAGTTACTGTTGCCTTTCTATCAGCTCGAACCAGTCTGGCCATTCTCCTCTGACCTCTGGCATCAACAAGGCATTTTCGCCCACAGAACTGCCGCTCACTGGATATTTTCTCTTTTTCGGACCATTCTCTGTAAACCCTAGAGATGGTTGTGCGTGAAAATCCCAGTAGATCAGCAGTTTCTGAAATACTCAGACCAGCCTGTCTGGCACCAACAACCATGCCACGTTCAAAGTCACTTAAATCACCTTTCTTCCCCATTCTGATGCTCGGTTTGAACTGCAGCAGATCGTCTTGACCATGTCTACATGCCTAACTGCATTGAGTTGCTGCCATGTGATTGGCTGATTAGAAATTTGCGTTAACGAGCAGTTGGACAGGTGTGCCTAATAAAGTGGCCGGTGAGTGTATATATATATACCAGATCGGTGGAGGCAGGGGTCTACCACACCAGATAAGAACCAAGATGCAGGCTGTGCAAAGATGCCCCTGAGACAGTCCAGCACTTAGTAGTAGGGTGTAAAATGCCAGCTGGGAAAGCATACACTGAAAAACATAACCAAGTGATGGGGATAGTGTACAGGAATATCTGTACTGAATACAGACTAGAGGTCCTCAAGTCCAAATGGGAGACACTGCCAAAGGTGGTTTAGAATGGCAGAGCTAAGATCCTGTGGGACTTCAAGTTCCCAACTGATAAGCAGGTGCTGGCTAACCAACCAGAGATTGTGTTGGTCGACAAGCAACAGAAGACAGTGTTAGTGATAAATGTAGCGATCCTGAGCAACAGCAACATCAGGAAGCTAGAACATGAGAATCCAGAGAAATGCCAAGGGCTGAGGGAAGAAGTACATCAGATGCGGAAGGTCAAATCCACAGTAGTCCCAGTGGTAATAGGAGCACTAGGGGCTGTGACCCCCAAACTGGGAGAGTGGCTCCAGCAGATTCCAGAAACAACATCTGAGGTCTCTGTCCAGAAGAATGTGGTTCTAGGGACAGCTAAGATACTGCACAGAACCCTCAAACTCCCAGGCCTCTGGTAGAGGACCCGAGCTTGAAGAAGACACACACCCCCTGAAAGGGGTGAGAGGGAGATCTATATATATATATATATATAGAGAGAGAGAGAGAGAGAGAGAGAGAGAGAGAGAGAGAGAGAGAGAGAGAGAGAGAGAGAGAGAGAGAGAGCATTTTTTTTCAGAAACCATCAATGGTGTTGATAAATGTGCTCAACGAATAGGGAGCGGAATATTAAGATAGATGTAGGGGAAATTTTTTTTAATACACTGCAGTATAAGCTTGTACGTGCGTCACGCAATCATCAGCTGTCAATGTGGTTAAACAACAAAGATAAAATACACAGCCAATAAATACTATGCTGCTCTGCATCACGCCCCTAGTTACGGTGCACAGCAACCAATGGGAGGGTAGAAAACATTTGAAAAATAACATCAGAAACATTACAACCAATGGGGTAGTGTGTCTTTATTATTCCAAATTCTCCAGATCTCAATCCGATTGAGCATCTGTGAGATGTGCTGGACCAACAAGTCCAATCCACAGTGACTCCACCTCGCAACTTACATTACTTGAAGGATCTGCTGCTAATGTTTTGGTGCTAGATACCACAGGACACCTTCGAGGTTCTTGTAGAGTCCATGCCTCAGTGGGTCGGCACTGTTTTGGCAGCACACAGAAGACTAACACAGCATTTTAGGCAGGCGGGGGGGGGTCATAATGTTTTGGTTCTCTACCAGAGGCCTGGGAGTCGTTTGAGGGTTCTGTGCAGTATCTTAGCTGTTCCTAGGACCGCTTTACATATATACATACACACAGGGATGGGTGACAACGGAAAACCAACATAAATTGTCTTTGTAAGGTGTTGGGCCACCACAAGCCTCCAGAACAGCTTCAATGCTCCTTGTCATAGATTCTCCAAGTGTCTGAACTCTACTGGAGGGATGGAGCACCATTCTTCCAAAAGATACCCCCTCATTTGGCGTTTGATGATAGTGCTGGAAAGCGCCGTCTAACATGTCGGTCCAAAATCTCCCATAGGTGTTCAATTGGGTTGAGATCTGGTGACTGCGGAGGCCATAGCATATGATTTATATCATTTTCATACTCATCAAACCGTTCAGTGCCCCCCCCCCTCGTGCCCTGTGGATTTGGGCATTGTCATCCTGGAAGAGATCACTCCCATCAGGATAGAAATGATTCATCATCGGATCAAGGTGATCACTCAGACTACGTAACTTTGTATTGATTTGCAGTGACCCTTCCCTCTAGGGACACACGGGGACCCAAACCATGCCAGGAAAATGCCCTCCACAGCACAACAGAGCCTCTGGCACCCCTCATTGTAGCAGTCAAGCATTCAGACCCCCCCCCCCATTGGTTACTCATTTGTGTATAAAAGCTTGCAAGTGCGGTGATAAATTATGCACAGAAACCCAGGCAGAGTGGTGCAAACATTCACATGCACAAGCACACACATATATTAAGGAGAGTCTCATCGCTCAGATTTGTAGTCCATTTCATTTTCATTAAGTCAGTTCCGCGTACAAGCCAAGAATCAATTTGAGAATGTAAAATGACTTCTCCCTGATTCTGTGATGAGGGCTTCGCAATGTACCGACCAAAATTTGACTCCAACTTTGATGAGTTCAAATTAAATTGACCCCATCTGTGGTGCCGCACAGCTAGTGAGCAGGTACAGTGACTGCATTTGTGTGTGCGTGTGTGTCTGTGTGTCAGAGTAAAGTCAGTTGCAGTCAAGCCCAATCCTAAACAACGCGTTAGTATGTAACCGTGTGTGTGCACGTGTGGCCACGTGCTCCGAGGTGTCAGCTTTATTTCCAAAATTCCCTCCCCATCCTCCCCCAAGTTCTGTATCAGAGTCCTTGTTCTCTTTATTCCCACAAGTTAAATGTGGGGACAGGCAGCCGGCGGGGTAGATTTGAAATAATGAGGACCTTTGGTGACAGCCCGATGCTTTAAAGCAACGAGCAAAACCCTTGCCTTACTCATACACACAAGCAAAAATAGGAGACTGCTCTTTTTTTGTCTACCGCCTCTTCACGCACACATAATTGCAGTCTAACTTTGTTCTCTCTCTCTTCTCTCTCTCTTTCACACATACAGATCCTTGCAGTATCCCCATAATGCGTATCCTCAGATGGCATGTGTTGCTGCTGTGCGAGGCCACCAGTGTCAGTAGGTAGTGTGTCTGTCTTCTGAACATGGTGGGCAGGCTGATTGGCTGAGGACCACACAATCTCGACAAATAGACATTTCATGCACATTACTTGCAGAAGCTGTACTCCACTGTAAGTCATTTCTGCACCTAAAAGTTCCTGACCAGAGGACTGTGACATAGGGGAGGGTGGGAGGAGGAAGGAAGAAGAATAAAGAGAGGAGGGTCAGCGTGAGAGGAAAAAGGAGGCAGCAGGAAGAGAAAGATGGGCCCTGATAGGGTGCTACAAGACTTATTTTTTTTCCCTTTAACCTAACCTCTTTCAACTCCTGCACCTCCCTCCTTTTCTCCCTCCCCCTCCTCTTTCCCTAACCCCCCACTGACTCTCTCCACTTGGCCCATTAATTCTGCCAGCATGCTGCAGGCCTGTGTGCAGTGGGCGGGTGGCAGTGAGAGAGCACTAAGGGAGACAGATCAAGAGAGAGTGTATATGAGCATTGGATGCATTTTTTTTGCTCACGAGTGCAACCGGCTGGCTGACAGAGGTGATGTGTGTGTGTATGTATTAATGTGTGTGTGTGTGTGTGTGTGTATATATATATATACACACACATGTATATATGTCAGGAACTAGGTTCGCAGACACCCTAGAGACCCTGGACGACTACCCTGGTGTGTATACAGCAGGTTAGGCAAGCTGAAATCCTGCTGAGGTTCAACAATGTTAGCAGCGAGGAAGCAGCAGGTGAAGGAAACAGCCCGGCACTGAGCTGATGACAAGCCACAGCCTACAGATAGACAGCAGAGACCAGGGTAACATTACAGCACTTACATTAGACTGGGGGGGGGGGTTCTTTTATGTTTTTGGACCATTGATATAACTACTGTTATGTACTTGGGAGGATGGCGGCGTGAATTCACATTTGCAGCGGCCTCACACAGCACCGGTGTGGGAAGATGGCGGCGCAAACTTGCGTTTGTGGCGGCCTCGACCGGTGCCGTCCCTGTGGCGTCTTTGTCCAGGTCTGCGTCTAGGTTTGTTTTGTCTTCATTTGATGGCTGGGAGGGCTGGCGTTGGATCGGCTGGGAGAGCTTGGTCTGCTGCGTCCTGTGGGCCCAGGGACCGCAGCCCTGACCGGAGCTGCGCCCGAGGAGGTAAGACCAGGGGCGGTCTGACGGGACACGGAAGCGGGCCAGGCTAAGCTAACTGCTAGCCATGCAGACCGGCAGTTCTGACAGTCATCCTGGCTGGCGTTCGTTCTCTGGACGGTGGCATTTTTTTGGAATGTGTTGCACTGAGTGGACTGTGTTGTTAACTATTTGTATTTTGTTTGTTTGTTTGTTTGTTTTTTTTGCTTTGTTCTCTCTGTTTTTGTATATTTTTGGTGGTGTCGTTTTGGGGAATTTTGATTTTCTTTTTTTCTGTCTTTCATGTCGTACTGCTGTGGGCCGGGGGAAACGGAATTCCGTCTCTTTTGTGTACACAAGTACATGAAAGAAATGACAAATTGTTCCTGATTCCTGATGTCTATGAAACACATCCGTGGCATTTTTTTTTCCACCAGAGGTTGTTTGGTTTTACCAAAAGTCATTTGGTTTCCAGTTCTTCAAATGCACCATCTCTAATGACAGGTTGCAACATGTCTGGGGGGGTCATTAAAATGATAATAATAGCATTATTCATGAAATGGTTGGCTGGCAGTACTGCTGCCACGCTCAGCCTTGACAGAAGGAATAAATGGTAAATAGACTGCATTTGTGTAGTGCTTTTCTAGTCTACCGGCCACTCAAAGCGCTTTAGTGTGTGCCTCACATTCACACACCGATAGTGGAGGCTGCCGTGCAAGCCGCCAACCTGCTCGTCAGGAGCAGTAAGGGGTTCAGTGTCCTGCTCAAGGACACTTCAATACACTCTCTGGAGGACCAGCGACCTTCCAATTACTAGACAACCCACTCTACCTCCTCCTCAGCCATGCTGCCCCTAAGAATAGCCACTAAACTAGAAGCTACCTTGCTCTCGGCATGGGCAGCTCTGCACAAAATCTGGATTGAATGTTCCCAGAGGGACACCACTCCAAGGGGCAATTCTGAAAGGCTTGTTCAAATGGTGTTATTTGGTCCCATAGAAAGCTGGTTAAACATGACAGAAATGGCGTCCGGGTGGCGTGGCAGTCTATTCTGTTGCCTACCTACAAGGGGATCACCGGTTCGAATCCCCGTGTTACCTCCGGCCTGGTCGGGCGTCCCTACAGACACAATTGGCTGTGTCTGCAGGTGGGAAGCCAAATGTAGGTATGTGTCCTGGTCCCTGCACTAGCGCCTTCTCTGGTCAGTCAGGGAGCCTGTTTGGGGGGGGGAGGGGGAACTGGGGGGAATAGCGCGATCCTCCCATGTGCTACATCCCCCTGGTGAAACTCCTCACTGTCAGGTGAAAAGAAGTGGCTGGCGACTCCACATGTATCGGAGGACACATGTGGTAGTCTGCAGCCCTCCCCGGATCAGCAGAGGGGGTGGAGCAGCGACCAGGACAGTTCAGAAGAGTGGGTTAATTGGCCAAATACAACTGGGGAGAAAAAGAGGGAAAATCCACAAAAAAAAAAAAACATGACAGAAATAACAGAAAAATCTACCTAAAGAATAGACAAAGCCCCGCCCGAAAACAGAGGGTCAGAATTCAAATGTCTGCATTAGCATTGGTCACTGAGCAAGAAAACTAGATAGGGGTGCTGTTCTGTGGCTGAACCTGCACTCTAGCCTCCCTGGAGGAGGGAGCACAAGGGCCAGGGGATCTCTCTAGAGGAGTCACTAGAGTTGTCCCATTATTGTGAGTGATGTGTAACTCCACAGGGATGTCCCAATCTTTTTTTTTTGGTCCCTAATACGATCTGAGTCATTTAATAGAGCATCTGCCAATAATGATTCCCAATCCGATATTCCTATCGCCCTGCAGCAACGTGCCCCTAAAGTACAATAAAGTTGGTAAAACCAACCCAAGGTAGGCAAGGTTTGATGTGCTCCACATAAAGAAAGAAAAACAGCATCACAGCCATCCTAACGGCTCTCTGTTCTTCTTCTAAATAACATAGTAAACAATCTATAAAAATAACATTAAATATAACAGCTCTTACAAAAATAAAAACATTGATCAAGGAGGGAGAACACTCCAGAGAGTAACAGGTGAACTCTGTATTCTGTTGAGTGATTTCTCTTCAGGGCCTCATCGTACCGTTCATGTTAGAGTAGCTCAGCTGCTACCACCTCGCCAAACTCCGGCACTGCAGACCCCACTGCTGGCTATTAGGTTGCTTTCATTTTCCAATTTAAAGAGGTAGTACACAATTTAACTGCTCGCTGTTGTTGACTTTTTAATTACACGCCTCCCTACGACAAACTGTGGACAATATCAACTGACGTCACCCGTATGACAGCTGGCATAGACGGAGCGCAAGATGGATCAGATAAACAGAAGATCAGGGTTCGATCTGACTTAATATCACCAGTATCAGTCTATTGGAATATGCTCTGATCCCCTGTCTGCGGGTGGGAAGCCAGGCGCGGGTATTTGTCTTGGTCGGTGCACTAGCGCCTCCTCTGGTCGGTCGGTCAAGTCACAGTTCTGAATTGTTGGGGTTTCTTCCCCCCACTTTGACAAAAACATGGCTGTGCAGACTTTGGCATTCCTCCTCCTCCATCACATCACGAAGCAGCAGCACAAGACCCCCCCCCCCCAATATATCAACTATCCGAGAGAACTGGAGAGGCTTTGCACAAACAAGGCAGCAGACCCTGACAGAACAGGCTCAAAGGTACCTAGAGCATGCGCCTGTCAGCTGGCAGAGGTATTTCAGCACCTTAGGTGTGAGGAGGGTGCCAGCACTGTAGAAAACATTGTGAAGAGTCCCTGTGCCTAAGAAACAGCTACAGACTGGTGACCTCGCATACAACTAAAACCTTTTTTTAACAACCTAGATCTGCAGCTCCACAGCATCCCAAAGGGTTAGACTCCTGGGACCGTCTCCCATTTGCATCTCAGACCCACATATTGCATGTTTGAAGAACACTATCATTTAACCTGCTCCACGGAGCTTACCACAATCTGTGGTGACAAGGAAAGCAGTGGGTCACGTTGTTTGATTCCTCTGGTGTCTTTTAACTTCACCCATCCCATCCTTCTGTGGGAGCAGCTGACAACCACTCAGTCACAGAAAATGGCATGGTCTAATGGATTAGGGACTCCATAGACAGGCCACAGTTTGTCTGTCTACAGAACTGCACCATAGAGGGGCGTCCGAGTAGTGTAGCAGTCTATTTTGTTGCCTACCAACATGGGGATCGCAGGTTCGAATCCCCGTGTTACCTCCGTCTTGGTAAGGCATCCCTATAGACACAACTGGCTGTCTGCGGGTTGGAAGCCAGATGTGGTCCTGGTCGCTGCACTAGCGCCTCCTCTGGTCGGTTGGGGTCCCTGTTCGGGGGGGGGGGGTAGCGTGATCCTCCCACATGCTATGTCCCCCTGGCGCAACTCCTCACTGTCAGGTGAAAAGAAGCGGCTGGCGACTCCACATGTATCGGAGGAGGCATGTGGTAGTCTGCAGCCCTCCCCAGATCGGCAGAAAGGGTGGAGCAGAGACCAGGCCAGCTCGGAAAATAGGGTAATTTGCCAAGTATAATTGGGGAGAAAAAGAGGAGAAAAAAGTAAAAAAGAACTATACCATAGATATGGAACAGAGCACCTTCTGGACGCTCCTGAATACTTTCACCCTCCCCGTTCACCACCTTCATCTTATACTTTTTATCAGGGAGTGGAGGGATGGCTGAGCACTTCAAATGCCAGCAAAGCACAGTGCTGTCTGCCACAGTGGCCCAAACCAGTGATGCAAAGTACTGGACAACTCACCACTACACCAGTCAATGGCTAAGCTAGCACTCTCAGCTGGAATGAGACATTTAGAATATACATTTCTATGAAAGTGTAAATGCATCAGTAACATCCTTCCATGTCTACCTCTAAATATATTTGAAATAATGTATAACTGTAACTTAAATGCCTATAAAATAAAATTCTATTATTAAAAATTCTATCCATCCATCCATTACTCAAACGCTTATCTTGCTCTCAGGGTAGCCTATCCCAGCAGTCACTGGGCGGCAGGCGGGGAGACACCCTGGACAGGCCGCCAGGCCATCACACAGGGCCTAATAAATGTAATTAATCATTAATAAAGTATAACAAAATAGAAAAATACGCTTTGAATAGCTATCCAAAGCCACTATAATCTGACAGAAAACTCACAACAGTATCCTGCAAGCTCCACCATCATTTGCTCCCATTGAGTCAAAGTACATGACGGTCTTCTTGTGCAAATCTACCGTGTTATTTTTGTGCCTCGTCCCTGAGCACGCAGTGGGACTTTCTGAGCACAGGATAATTTAACCTGAGCAAACAAAAAATCTATTCTGTGATTTAAAAATTCTGATGAAGCCAAAACTATAGATGATTTTGCAAGTTTTCCCATGAACACCACCCCTACCTCAGCCTGACAACGCTCCACTGAGCACTTGTGCAAAAAGGTGAATCTCTCTCAACCTGCTCCTCCAGTGCACTACTTCAAAAACAGGATGACTGCTGCATGCAACTGATGGAGCGAGCACCATCTAAGCCACTAACAATCGATGTTCACACATATTATAGGCGCCTCTTGCACAGTTAAGTGATGAAGACGACTATAGCTTCAGAATGAATAAGGTTTAAAGGCTGTCAGAAGTAGCAGCGACAGCTAGCAGCGTCTTCCTCTGCTCATCCATCACCACAAAGGAAGAGGAAACACAACGGAAGGTCGGCAAGCGTGTAAAGTGTAGCTGATAATGTGTAAAGGAGATACCCAGAATAAACAGCAAATGATTTTGGTCTGACTGCGTCAAATCAATGAGGAGAGGAGGAACTTTGTGTGTGTGTGCGTGTGTGTGTGTGTGTGTGTGTCTGTGTGTGTGTGTCTGTGTATATATATGCACACACACGTGTAAAGTGTAGCTGATAATGTGTAAAGGAGATACCCAGAATAAACAGCAAATGATTTTGGTCTGACTGCGTCAAATCAATGAGGAGAGGAGGAACTTTGTGTGTGTGTGTGTGTGTGTGCGTGTGTGTGTGTATATATATACACACACACACACACACACACACACACACACACACACAAGTATAATATATATACAGAGACGGACAGAGAGAGATTGTTGTTGCTGTTATTATTATAATCATTGTTGTTTTACATGCTTTGGCAATATGTACACAAACGTATGTCATGCCAATAAAGTACATATTGAATTAAATTGAATTGAATTGAATTGAGAGAGAGAGAGCGAGAAGTGGAGATGTGGACTGGAAGTGCTGTGGGGGGACTCGAGGGAGGCCATGAAAGCAGACTGGAATGCTTTTAATTATTCTACTACTGATCTTGATGACAGGGCTGAGGTGATATCCTGCTATAACCTTTATCTAAAAGGCTCAATCATCCCAACTAAATGTGTGAAGGCGTTTCCAAATAATAAACCCTGGTTAAGTAAAGCAGTGAAGGATGCACTGCACAGGAAACATACTGCCTTTCTACATGGCAGGGATGGGGATAAAGCGGAAGCTAAAAAATTAGGCGAGATATGAAATTAAGAAGGCTAAACTCCAACATAAAAGTAGAATAGAGGAGAAATTTCACAGTAATGACCTACAGGCAGTGTGGGATGGCGTGAGAGCCATGACGGACCAGGACAATAGGTCAATCACCATTGATGTTTTTTTTTTCTTTTGGATTCATTCATTCATTCATTATTCAAACCGCTTATCCTGCTCTCAGGGTTGCTGGGGCCTATCCCAGCAGTTATTGGACGGCAGGCGGGGAGACACCCTGGACAGGCCACCAGTCCATCACAGGAAGTCACAAGGCAGAATTCTTTTGGATTTTTCCTTCTTTTTCTCCCCAATTGTACTTGGCCAAATACCCCACTCTTTCGAGCCATCCCAATCACCGCTCCACCCCCTCTGTCTATCCAGGGAGGGCTGCAGACGACCACATGTCTCCTGCGATACACAGGAGTCGCCAGCCGCTTCTTTTCACCTGACAGTAAGGAGTTTCACAAGGGGGACGTAGCACGTGGGAGGATCACGCTATTCCCCCCAGTTCCCCCTTGAACAGGCACCCCAACTGACCAGAGCAGGCGCTAGTGCAGAGACCAGGACACATACCCACATCCGGCTTCCCACCAACAGGCATGACCAATTGTGTCTGTAGGGATGCCTGACCAAGCCGGAGGTAACGCATGGATTCGAACCAGCGATCCCCATGTTGGGATACAACGTAATAGACCGCTATGCTGCCCGGACGCTCCACTGATGGTTTCGATTCAGATTCAGAGCTTGCAACTGCACTGACGGATTTTTATTTACGTTTTAATGGTGAACATAATTTTACAAATGTGCATGGTGAAATATGTTGAGTGACTGTACTGCCACCCCTCAGTCTAAAATCAATGCCCATTCTGTCAGATCCATGTTCCATACATGTAATATTAGTAAGAGCCCTGAGCATGACATGATAACTGCCACATCTTTTAGTTTGTTCAGATCAGTTATGTGATATTTTTACTGATCTTTTCAACTCGTCACTTACCCAGCACAAGGTCCCGAAACTGTGGAAGGAGTCGATTGCTGTACTAATAGCCAAGAAAAAATACCTAAAAGAGCTCAATGACCTTTGGCCTGTGGCTCTGACTTCACTACTGATGAACACTTTTGAGCGATTGGCCAACAAATCTTGACTCATAAGGTTCAGGACCTGCTTGACCCAGGTTAATAGAGGGGTGGTTGTTCCACTACTACTTTATTTAATTATTTGTACAAGCATCTCAAGGGTACAAAAACTCATCAAGGTTTTTATTTGAAGATTCCTCCTCAGTTTTTAATACAATCCAACCACACATTTTAGCTAGTAAACCACTAACCACTTTTAATCTTGATGCTGGCATGGTGAAATGGGTAATGGACTTTGTAACATGTAGGCCCCTGGCAGTCAGGGCTAATGGTGCCCTTTCCCAGAAGTGCTTGTCATCCACAGGCTCACCTGAGAGGTGTGTCCTGTCCCCATTATTGTATATTCTATATACAAATGCATGTAGGGGTAAATACAATGACAGGCATCTCCTGAAGTTCACAGATGACAGTCAGTCTGCTCCAGGATGGAGAGGTCGATCATGGACCAGTTGTGAAAGACTTTGTGGAGTGGTGTGACAACCACTTCCACTAAAGATATGGCCATCGACATCAGGAAAACCTCCCACTCATCCTTTCTAACTTTAAATAAGGGCTCACTTGTTGAGATGGTTGAGTGCTACAAGTACCTGGGAACAGTGATCGACAAGAACTTGAACCATGACCTCAACACATCTGCTATCTGCAAAAAGGGGCCTGCAGAGACTTCACTTTTTGCGCTGACTGAACACGTTTAGTGTGGACAAGACACTGAGAGCTTTATTTTACAAATCCTTTAAGTCTATTTTAACCTTTTGTTTTATTTCTTGGTAGGGCAACCTTACAGTGCAAAACAAAAATGTTTTGTTCAATATTGTTAAAGTAGTCAGCAAAATAATTGGCATGCACCACCAGCTTTCTTTGAAAGACATCTATGAAAGACAAGTTTTGCAGAAGGCATGGTCAATCTTTGCCAGCTCTGACCACCCACTCTTGGAGGAATTCATTCTTCTCCCCTCTGGGTGGAGATTACAGGTCCCCTAGGCTAAAAAGAAAGAGGTTTAAATTTTCCTTCGGCGTGCTTGCCGAGCTTAAACTGCATCACAGTCATCATCGTTTCGGTGCACTGCCGAAGACAGTGTTTCTCGTATAAACCAAGTGAATAAATAAAAAAAGATAATAAATGTCCTCCTCAAACATACGTAGAAGGTGACAGACAGGATATTATTGGGGGAAAAACTGAATACATCCTATCTGAAAATTGTATTGAAAGGTTAATTTAACATATGTTTACGAATATTGGCTGTCAAAGGATATTTTGAGTAGAGGTTAAGTGTTAGCACCGTCAATCCTGTCACTCTGGGTTGGAGAGGCAGCCCTCCTCAATTCTCTGTTACCAAAGTCAACCACAGCAGCTGGATCAGTGAACTTGTGGAGTGCTTCACTGGGTAGAGTGATCCCAAGCTCGGCCGGGTAGAAGAGGCCAAATTTAACACCTGGGCAGGAGCGCAGTAGGCATTTAGCATTTCCAAACTCTGAGCATTTCTTAGCCATGGATGGGGCAAAGTTAGGGAAGATGAAAAGTCTCCTGCCTTGGTGCAGGAGAGGGGCAGCTCCCCTCGCCCAGCACATGATCTGTTCTTTGACATGAAAATAGTTAACTCTGATGATAAAAAGTCGTGGTGAGCCCCCATGCTTGTGCTTCTCTTGAAGGGATCTGTGGGTGCTGTCCAAGAGGGGGGTTTCATCCAGGTTTAGCATGTCCTGCAGAAGTTGAGAAATTAACTTTCTCAGGTGGGGACCCTCCAAATCTTCTGCGACGCCCACCAGGTGAATGTTATTATGACTTGACCTTCCCTCTAGGTCCTCACATTTACCTTGGAGCACTTTAACTTCACCTTTAAGAGTATTCACTGTGTTGCTGAGAATGTTAAGTCATCACTGCAGGTAGTAGCTGAGAGCTCAAGGTCCTTTATGGCAGAGTCCTGTGAGTTCACTTTTGTCTGTAATGTAGCCATTGATGACTTTAGGTCATCTTTTATTAGAGTCATTTCTGAGTGGAGCATTTTGGAAAATATGTCAATTTTTGAGTCCAGTTTATCATACATATGTCCCCGTTTAGTCCTTCAAGTGCTTCGGTGAACATTTCCAGGTTAAGTGGCGTGCCCTGGTCATTACAAATCACCTCCCCCATTGACAAGTTGTTTTGCGAGGGTTGATTGCTTCAGCAATCGGGGCTCTGCCAAGGCCCGCCTCCATAGGGTTCCTTTTAGGCCGAGTCATGGAGATGTCATTCTTATTGCCCATTTTTGCAATGTATCAGATGGTCAAGGCTCTGTTTATACTTCTAAGGATACAGTCAGATAGAAATATTCAGTTTACAGACCAGTTGGTAAAGTTGAATATTTATTATATGACAGTAGCACCGTTAGCAGCAGTGTTAGCTAGCGGGCAATGTTAGCGGAAGTGCTAGCAGGGAAGTAGCTTCTTTATTTAGTGTCACAATGCCAGGTGACATTAGCTAGCTCAGGAAAGTCCAAGGCACCCTCTGCGGCCTGCTTCGGTAGTCACTCAACAGTGGTTTACAGCCATTCGTTGTCGTTCGAAAGGGCAACAGGGATCGGTAGATACTAATAATATACGGTAAGATAGTATTTCCATAAATTAAGGTAAAATTGTGCTTTAAATTAAATAACCTTTGCCACTACTTGGTGGACCCTCCCCCCAACCAGCATTTCAGTTTTATCTGAATTTAAGAGCAGGAAATTTAGTGACATTCAATTTTTCACAGCAGCTAAGCAGGCCTCTAAATTAGCCATTTGAGTATGATCATCACTATAGGCACATACAGCTGACGATCATCCGTATAGCAATGGAAATTTATTCCATGATTGCATAAAATTTGGTGAAGAGGTGAAATATTAAGAGAGAACAGTAGAGGGCCAAGAACCTGAGCCCTGATGTACACCATATTTAACATCAGAGAATTTCAATATAATATTATTACAGCAGACACACTGTGTTCTTCCAGATAAGTAGGACTTAAGCCAAGCGAGCTAAGCCAGAGACATCAAAATTACAATTTATTCTGTCTAATAGTATACAGTGATCAATGGTATCAAAGGCTGCACTGAGGTTTAGTAGTCAAAGCAGAGTTGGAATCAGTCCATAGCTAGTAGAAGATCATTCACAAATCTGGTTAGAGGAGTTTCAGTGGAGTGACAGGCGCTGAAAGCCAACTGAAAAGGTTCATATAGTTTTCGTCTATATTTGTCAAAAGTTGTTGATACACAACTACACAACTCTCTCTAGTAATATAGAAAAGAATGGAAGATTAGAGACTGGTTGATATTTATTGAGACATTGGCTCAAGGTGCAGTTTCTTAAGTAGAGGTTTAACAAAAGCTGTCTTAAAACTGCTGGGAACAGTGCCAGTAGTAAGTGATAAATTAACAATGTCTAGCATTGTATGTCTCAGGAAAGGCCAGACGTCTTTAAAAAGTTTTGTTGGTAAGGATCAATTAGGCAAATTGTAGACAAACTGGTCATTGGTTTTAATCATTATGCAACTGTATTGTTTATAAGGGCGGGGATACCTGCAGTCAGTCTAGACTGAAGAGGTCACTTAGATGAGTGATGAAACATATCAGTCAATAAATGTATCCAGAATTAACTGATTCAAACTTCTTTGAAGTAGGCAAGTAGTTGGTTTAGAAGTTGACACAAGCTTAAGTCAAAGTATCAAGAGAGATAGTCTCAAAAGCTGAAATAAAAGGGAACATCAGTGACTCATTGTATAGATATGAATTTGGTAAGACAGGATCTGCAGGAGTAGCTGGAGTTGAAGAATCAATTTCGTTTATGATCTCATCAAACTTATTGCAAAAAAAAAGTTTTAGAAACTCATGGGCCTTGAATGGTGAGCAGATAATAGAAGGCTGCTTTTTAGTAAACTTAGTTACAGTGTCAAGGATAAATCTGGGATTGTTTATTAATATTGATTAAGTGAGAGAGATACACATCTTTCTCTGCAGAAGAAGCACACTTATTTCAATAAACACTCATGCCAATATAGTTAAAAAACTTCCAATTTTGATTTTCACCATTTACGTTCCAGTCTCCTGCAGGCCTGGTTAAGAATACATGTCCTGCCATTAAACCAGGGTGTAGGCCTCTTTAGTCACCTAGCTCTGGTAGTGAAAGGTGCAACTGAATCGAGGAGACTAGAGAGAGACACATTTAAGTCACTAGTGAAAATTTCAACAGAGTCTGTCTCTATAGTGAAAGGAGCCAAGACTTCAGGCAGCTGCTGGCCAAATGCAGCTACAGTGGATGGTCCAATGTGGTGAGTGGCAATTACATTTGTGCCAACATTGAAAGGACAGGCCAATAATGCTTCAAATTTAATGAGAAAATGATCTGACAGCAGATGTTTGGCAAGACAGTCAAATCAGAAACAGCTATCCTTTAGATAAAACCAAATCAAGGGAGTTACAACTGCAATGAGTCAACTCTTGAATCAAACTAAGCGAACCCAAAAAGTATCAACAAGCACCAGAAAGGCTATACTTAGAGGATCACCGGTCTTATTCAGATTTTTTTTATTTTGGTTTTGGTATATTAATCCCTGTGGGGAAATTCTTCTCTGCGTTTAACCCATCCTCGCTGTGTAGCCAGAAGCAGTGGGCAGCTGCTGCGAAGCACCAGGGGACAACTCCAGTTCGTCTTGCCATGCCTCGGTCAGGGGCACAGACAGGAGTACCAGGGGCACAGACAGGAGTACTAACCCTAATATGCATGTCTTTTTGATGGTGGGAGAAACCGGAGCACCCGAAGAAAACCCACCGCAGACACGGGGAGAACATGCAAACTCCACACAGAGTACGACCTGGGATGACCCCCAAGGTTGGACAACCCCGGGGTTCGAACCCAGGACCTTCTTGCTGTGAGGCAACAGCGCTAACCACTGGGCCACCGTGCTGCCAAGATAAATATTGAAATCACCAAGAATTACAATCTCATCAGAATGAGTAACAAGACCCAAGACAAATTCTCCAAATGCTTCAAGAAATAGTGAATAAGAGCCAGGAGTTCAATAGTGTATTACAATCTGGACTGACCAGATTCTGTTCATGGCTGAGGGAGATGGACTTAGAATAAAAGCCTCAAAAGATTGGAATTTAGATTCAAGTTTAGAAGTTAAATTGAAAATAGACTTAAATATTAAGGTGAAACCCCCACAGTGTTTATTTGCCTGAGCCTCATGGGCATAAGTACAGTTAGGTGGGGAAGCTTCATTTAAGGGAAGAAAAACATTTGGTTTCAGTCATGTTTCACATAACCCAATCATATCAAAACTATGTTCAAGAATCAGATCATTTATTAGTAAGGCTTTGGTAGACAGTGATCTGATATTTATGAAACCAAATTTAAGCATCTTGTTGAAGGGATCAGTAGTAGGCAGAACTTAAGAGCTACCAATAGATTAAATATTAATTTGAATTAGACACCTTGTATTATTAGTTGACAATTTGAAGACCTATACTTTGAACGATGTGTGGTCACACTTCTGATAACATTAGATGTTTGGTTCTGTAGATTATTAGGTACTTTGTTGCACATTTCACCACCACTGGTGGTATTAGATTATTGTGATTCATACACTACCGTTCAAAAGTTTGGGATTACCCAAACAATTTCGTGTTTTCCATGAAAAGTCACACTTATTCACCACCATATGTTGTGAAATGAATAGAAAATAGAGTCAAGACATTGACAAGGTTAGAAATAATGATTTGTATTTGAAATAAGATTTTTTTTACATCAAACTTTGCTTTCGTCAAAGAATCCTCCATTTGCAGCAATTATAGCATTGCAGACCTTTGGCATTCTAGATGTTAATTTGTTGAGGTAATCAGGAGAAATTGCACCCCACGCTTCCAGAAGCAGCTCCCACAAGTTGGATTGGTTCGATGGGCACTTCTTTGAGCAGATTGAGTTTCTGGAGCATCACATTTGTGGGGTCAATTAAACGCTCAAAATGGCCAGAAAAAGAGAACTTTCATCTGAAACTCGACAGTCTATTCTTGTTCTTAGAAATGAAGGCTATTCCATGCGAGAAATTGCTAAGAAATTGAAGATTTCCTACACCGGTGTGTACTACTCCCTTCAGAGGACAGCACAAACAGGCTCTAACAGGTACTATTTAATGAAGATGCCAGTTGGGGACCTGTGAGGCGTCTGTTTCTCAAACTAGAGACTCTAATGTACTTATCTTCTTGCTCAGTTGTGCAACGCGGCCTCCCACTTCTTTTTCTACTCTGGTTAGAGCCTGTTTGTGCTGTCCTCTGAAGGGAGTAGTACACACCGGTGTAGGAAATCTTCAATTTCTTAGCAATTTCTCGCATGGAATAGCCTTCATTTCTAAGAACAAGAATAGACTGTCGAGTTTCAGATGAAAGTTCTCTTTTTCTGGCCATTTTGAGCGTTTAATTGACCCCACAAATGTGATGCTCCAGAAACTCAATCTGCTCAAAGAAGTGCCCATCCAACCAATCCAACTTGTGGGAGCTGCTTCTGGAAGCGTGGGGTGCAATTTCTCCAGATTACCTCCACAAATTAACAGCTAGAATGCCAAAGGTCTGCAATGCTGTAATTGCTGCAAATGGAGGATTCTTTGACGAAAGCAAAGTTTGATGTAAAAAAAATCTTATTTCAAATACAAATCATTATTTCTAACCTTGTCAATGTCTTGACTCTATTTTCTATTCATTTCACAACATATGGTGGTGAATAAGTGTGACTTTTCATGGAAAACACAAAATTGTTTGGGTGATCCCAAACTTTTGAACGGTAGTGTATATTTAGGAGAGGAGAACTTGGGAGCAATACAGCAGGGTAGGGAGAGGGTCTCAGTGTTATAGGTTAAGCTGTCAGTTCGATAATTTATATGATGAGAAATTCCCCAACTAAGCATATTAACTAGTTGACTCCACATCCGGACTAGGTTTAAACCTAGTAGGTTCTCTAATCACCTGCATCCTGCTGAATGATAACTCCCTGCTGTCAAACTAAACATAGACAGGTATCTTTAATGCTCGACAAAAGAGCAGTGCCCTCCCAGTTGGATGAATGGTGTCCGCTTTCAGCAAGTAAGGGTGGCCCCAGAAAGAAGGCCAGTTGTCAACATAACCAAATCCCTTCTCATTACAGTAATGAGCCAGCCAGCAGTTCATTGAAGTGAGCCTACTGTACACCTCATCATTACCCCTCACGGGTAAGGAACCAAGGACAATTAATCAATTTGACACATCTTTCTGGCCAACTCAAGCATCCTGACTAGGCAAGCTTTTGTGATCTCTGATTGCTTCATCCTGGCATTATTAGTGCCGACATGAATAATGATTTTTTTTTTTTGCATTGTGTAGCCCAAAATCCGAAATTGGTGCTGCAGTGTTTTACAATCATATTACATCGATATATCAAATCATATTCTGTAGCCTATTGTGCAAATCCCTGTAAATGTGGAAACCCCTGCAGTAGCAGATTTTGTACATGTAGTCAGTCCTCAGAGTGGTGCCACTGACTTACTCCACAGGTACATTTAGGAGCTAGATGCCTTGTTTAAAGGAGGGGGGCAACACTTTCCTAAATCACATATGTCAAGCTAGTATAGGGGTGTAAACTGATAATCCTGTTCTCACACACATGCTGCTCTAACCCTTATCATTCACCCTCCACAAGCACCACCATCAAAGGCTTAAAGGGGTTCAACCCAGAACACAATCATATTCACTGCAGCAGGGCTAAAACGTATTATTACATATATGCTTTACACAGACACACACACACACACACACACATAAACTGACATACACAGTAGCATGCACGTACACACATACTCAAACCTACACATACTCACAATACGCACACATAACACATGGGGTAAATCAGAAGGTGAACCCCTAAAAACCATTATACAATCTGACTGACCACAGAGAGGAATGATCAATACCTGAATCATTGATATCCTTACTCCTGTACTGACCCACACAAACTAGTGCACAGCCATGAAAGAATAAGTACAGTTATCTCCCTTGGCAGAGTTCATTTCCAAATTGCTACATTTCCATTTGGGGGGGGGGTCATTATCTGAACATCCCATGATATCTGATTTATACAGGACCCAGTGTTATCATTCACAGAAATGTCCAACTTTGAGGTTCAGCAATTAAAATACAGAGAAGATATGAAATCCCCAAACCCCCAGGACTTTTCACCAATACAGTTGTGTCCAATTTTCAAATCTGAGGCAACGATTGCATGGTAAAACTTTTGGGAAAAGCTTGAAACAGGTAAGACAAGCAGTTAGGGTAGAAGGCAAAGAGAACATTTCAACACCGAGCCATTTAAGAAGTGGAGAAGTTCAAAGTGAAGCAATGTATGAGAGTTCTTATTCATGTAGGTGGGCCTCCTATTAGTTTGTGCGTGTACATGTGTGTGTGAGTGTCCCTGCTCAGCTATATTTTCGGGGACCGATTTGACATTTTGAACTTGTTTCTTCAAGGGTCTATTTTAGGGTTTGGGTATAGGGTTAAGATTAGAATTGGGATTAGGATCAGGGTAAAATAAGGGTTAAAGTTAGGCATGTAGTGCTGATGGTTAAGGTTGGGGTTAGGATTTAGGGCACGAATGTAGTCAATGAGGGTGTACAAAAAAAGAAGAGCACAGGTACAGAAAAATAAACTTTTGTGTGTTTGTGTGGGTAGGAGACGATAAACACGAAGCATATAGAGAAAACTACAATAGGGTCTAGAATACGGTGAGTGGGCACTTGTAGGTATAGGGGTGGGGGTTGGGAGTGTGCTCTAAATCACGCTCTTTCACAAGCTGTAATATCGCTTCCATTTCATTAGATGCCATATGAGTAGACATCAGTCGACATCAGTCAGTGCTCGCTCGGCTGATTGAAAGACAAGTGCCTCGGCGTCATGGAACAAGCCTGCACTTTGTACTGATTGCGCTTTGTTTAATCTGGGAGGGGGTGGTGGCTGGGGTGCCTTAGGAGAAAAATCTGTAACAAATCCTGTACTAGCAGGGTCACGATTTTCTGTTTTATCTCATTTATCATTGCACCGACATGTGAAAAGATTTGTGTTGATTAACATGAATTAAATGCACAATGTTGCCAGCGACAAATAGTATCCTTCAGATATCAAAGAGGGTTGAATCAGTTCATCTGGATACAACGTTTAGTGACAGATACGTTTCATCACTCAGCTAAGTGACATCATCAGTTTAGACTGAAGATGGAAACATTGTATCCAGATGAACTGATTCCACCTTCTTTGGTTTTCTTACCTGGATTATTGAGCATGCATCCAGACATTGCCTTCAGATAACTTCCTTGGAGATCAGAGTCTTGGTATAAGGCTCACACCTTCATCCTATTACTTAAAGCTTTCCATTTGATAGCCACTTGTCACACACATATCACTACTGCTGTGTCCAGTATTTTACTGCTGCTGCTAATGACTTCTCTGTTGCAGGTACCACTTATTGACATTGCACTGGTACTAATCTATCACATCTACTGTATCTACTATTGTTTTTTTTTGTTTTTGTTTTTTTTTAAATTCCCCCTTTTTCTCCCCGATTGTACTTCGCCAATTACCCCACTCCTCTAGGCTGTCCCGGTCACTGCTCCACCCCCTCTGTCAATCCGGGGAGGGCTGCAGACTACCACATGCCTCCTCCGATACATGTGGAGTCGCCAGCCGCTTCTTTTCACCTCACAGTGAGGAGTTTCACCAGGGGGACGTAGCACGTGGGAGGATCACGCTATTCCCCCCAGTTCCCCCTTCCCTATAAACAGGCACCCAGAGAGGAGCCCAGAGGAGGCGCTAGTGCAGCGACCAGGACACATACCCACATTCCAGCTTCCCACCCGCTGACACGGCCAATTGTGTCTGTAGGGACACCCGACCAAGCTGGATGTAACACAAGGAATCGATCCGGCGATCCTCGTGTTGGTAGGCAATGAAATAGACTGCTACGCTACCCGGATGCTCCAGTAAATACTATTGTTACTGCAGTGGCGACTACTGCCAAAATTTTCAGTGCTCAAAGCACTTGCATAGTGAGAGTGATGTCATCCACCTTCAGTGTTCAGTGCCCATCTGCATTGTGTACTGCTGACAAAATCAAGCCTCGACTCTCACCCTAGTGGCTGGGCCTTACCGGAGTTGATGGAGCTGTCCTTGTTGATGGAGGCCAGGACACAGGGTAATGGATCATTGGCTTTCTGCTTGGCCTTGTCAGCGGTCAGTAGTTTGAGTTGCTGGGATGTGATTGGTGGGAAACGATAGAACTGGAAGGTGAAGTTGATGTTATCGGGCCAGTCAGGACCGATGCCTGCTGATGGTATCCTGTCAAAGAAATGGGGATCAGTGGTTATTCCCATAAGGATTTAGGTAGCATTACAGCACAACACTAATGCTGCCAGGGTTAGGGGTTTGATTCTCACCGAGGCCTTCCCTACAGAAATCTAGACATGCAATCAATCACAGTAAATATTAAAAAAGAACAATTGCATGAATTGCAACTAAATGATTCAAAGGGATAGTCTTTTTCAAGCATGTGCTGTCAAGGTGACCAAAAGGGGTCGGCCTTTGCACAGCATCTCAAACTGTTCCATAGCAAGTGCTATACTCACCACTCAACATTAAAATGTGTGATTTGTTTCAATTCATGTGAACAGTGAACTACCAATTGCCATTCTTTTATTCTTTTTAATTATTTATTTTTGGAATTTCCCCCGTTTTCTCCCCAACTGTATCCGGCCAATTATCCCACTCTTCCGAACCATCCTGGTCGCTGCTCCACCCCATCTGCCGATCCGGGGAGGGCAGCAGACTACCACATGCTCCTCCCGATACATGTGGAGTTGCCAGCCTCTTCTTTTCACCTGACTGTGAGGAGTTTCACCAGGGGTACACAGCACATGGGAGGATCACGCCACTCCCCCCAGTTCCCCCTCCCGCCTGAACAGGCGCCCTGACCGACCAGAGGAGGCGCTAGTGCAGCGACCGGGGCACACACCCACATCTGGCTTCCCACCTGCAGACACGGCCAATTGTCTGTAGGGACGCCCGATCCAGCTGGAGGTAACGTGGGGATTCGAACCGGCGATCCTCATGTTGGTAGGCAACAGACTATACCGCTATGCCATCCAGACAGCCAAACTGGCATTCTTTTATGGTACTACAATAAGCAAGTGGCATGCTCATGTGTTAACAGGTTAGTTTAAAATACCACCCAAGACAACAGATTTCAGCTAATGATGAAGCTCTGACACTTCTAGGAAGCAAAAATCTCATGTTTATTTTTTCCACCTGACCAAACCATTCCAATGTCACATTCACGGTCCATTTAAAGTATAAAAAAGAAATAAGCAAAATGAGCTCTAGAGTTTAAGGGTGTCGATGACATTTAAAGTATGGAAATGCATCAAGTAAGAAAGTGCTGAATTAGAGTGCCAACTCTACAGTACACCTTTGATTCATGATGAGTAAATAACTTGGCTTCTTTTTCTTTAAAGCAACCAAAACCTGCATCAAATCCACTTATTTCTCCGGTGGAAAACTAAAATTCTGTTCTTTCTATTTAAATCAGCACAAATGTGGTTATGGTCTTTTCATGCATTGTTTTTGCATGAGTTTGTGGTTGATATACTAGTACACTAGCATACTAGTGTCATCAAGCTGGTCTCTCCTCCCTCTCTCGCCCAGCCCTCAATTTAGACATAGAATAAATCACACACCGAGTACGGTTGAGGTTGGGAATAATTGCTTTTCTCTACGTTTCCCTCCAATTGGTCGCAATCAATCACTGTGCATTCGATAAAAAGAAGAGGAAAAGACGGCTGGAAAAAAAAGGCAAAGATTACTATGAGAACATCGCGAGCGTGGACAAAAGATCAGCGCTACAGGTTACGAAGCGGAATCTAATAAGGGCAAAGTCTGACCTTCCAGTCAATCCTATATCGCAGTGTTGAAGATGCTGCCTTACTCCATCTTCAGTGAGGAGCCTACATGAATATTCATTCTGTAAACAGGCAAGATTGATAATTATGGCACCCTGATAAGAGGCAGAAATTACACCACCAACCCGAGGGCCACCGCTTGCTATCGGTGTCGCTACGGACACCCTTGCCTGCCAAACCCGTTTGTCATATTTATTAGGTAATTCCATCAGTCTCCCTCTGCAGCAAGCCATGGTTTCCTCTCAGATAGTCCAATTTGCTGATAAGTATATTGTGTGAGGATGTGCTGCACAATGTTTATGTGAGTACTTTGAAAGAACTTGCAAATAACCAAGATATGCAGAACAAACAGCAAGTTATCTAGTAAAGCTAACTGAAAAGTCAGTCAAGATGTTTTTTTTTCTTTTGTGGAAAGGTTACATTTACCAATCAGCAAACCAATACCTGTCCAAATTTATTTGCTAATACAGACCTGCAATCAGTTTAGCTTCAGGACATGTAGCATAACGACACCATAATTAAAATTTTGCGCTCATGAAAATTGGGGGCGCCACTTTCCAGAGGAAAGTAAATAAGATAAACTAATCAGTCACAGATGGGGTGGCATGGCAAAGGAGGTAGAGCGGGATCGTCTAGTAATCGGGAGGTCGCCGGTTCGATCCCCGGCTCCTGCAGAGAGCGTGTCTAAGTGTCCTTGAGCAAAACACTGAACCCTTAACTGCTCCTGATGAGCAGGTTGGCACCTTGCATGGCAGCCTCCGCCATCAAAGTGCTGTATAAATGCAGTCCATTTACCATTTATCTGAATGTTCTGAACTCTCAATTCAGGGATCTCTATCTCTGCTCCAAACACCACATGACACAAATAGAGATAGTAACTACGTCACCTCTCAGATGAAGAAAATACGCACAACAACGGCTTGCTCTAGATGGAATATTTATTGACAAACTAATGGGATAAATAAGCATATATACAGTTAGAGCAAGTAGTGAAAGAAAAACAAGAATGACAGAATGAATGGAGAAATTAAGGAAGGGATGGATAAGTGAATGGGCACTAAACTAACAAGTTGTTGCTGACAGAATGAATGAATGGATTAATTAGGAGGTTAACGAAATTAGAAATGAATCTGAATGCAGTGGGGGGAGTCTAAAGCTAATTGGGAAAAAAAGATACAATTTAGGATAGTTCATTTGCATCAACTCTCATTGGCAGAACACATGGAAGATGGTTTGGTCCTTCTTGTTTCTATGGTGATACATAGCTGGGGTGTAGCAGGCTTTTACAAAGACCACCGGGCATATTGGAGCAGGTTCGGCGGACTTCAGGTTGCCATGGTGACAGCTGGCGAAGAACCGTTATTTCTGCTGTGATGGATGGCTGATGGTCAGGCTTTTCCGGAGGACATCGGGCGCGCTGGAGCAGGCTCGGCGGAGTTTGGATTGCCGTGGTAACATCCAGAGGAGAACCGCTTTGACGGAATTGGTTCAGAGGCTCAACTGGGAGAATGGATCCAAGTTGGAGAGGCTCAGCTTAGCAGAGGCAATGCAGAAGCAATACATACAATTAGTGTGTGTGTTCTGGGTCTTGGTGCGTTCACTGAGAGGTGACCTGATCCGATGTACAAGCCCTACTCTAACCACAAAAGTTACACACACAAATAAAAGGTTTACAATACAAAAAATGGCAACAAAAATATTGAAATAAAAAAATTACAAAAATATGGCAAAAAGGTGTGCGGCGGCTAAACCAATGTTTTGGGCTTCCTTGCAGTCTTTGAATGTTGCTTACCTGATGAGTTTTCGACTCATCAGCAGCAGTTGAAAATACAAGCCCAAAGGCAAAGAGGGCCAGGGTGTGGTGAAAAGCCAGTGTACATAACCCTGAATGCGAGCAGGAAAACAAGGAAAGACAAAAAGGCAAAAAGCCAGTTTCAAAAATGGTGTGACTACTTTTACAGTTTGTAGCTGGGCTTTTAAACGAAAGAGGACACTTTCACGGGCTTTTTAAGGAACACCCATGTTTCTTTGTTTGAGCAGGAAGACTCCTTTGCCTTCAAATGGCGAAGAATAATCCTATAAATAATGTCCTATTAGGGAGTATATCTGAAGGCTACATGCTTTTAATCAGCCTAGATACTCACTCATTTCTGTCGTTAACACTGACAAATCATGTTAAAGACAATGAAATCTTAATTCTCTCAGCTGTAGCTAGCACTATAAGTAGATAACATTTCCATTCTACAAGACATTAGTGTTAAAATTATTACTAGATAATGCATTAAATTCTCAATAGAACGACCAAGACGGTCATTATGATCGTTTTGATTTTCAAAGTTTAATAACTTTGTGAAAGAAAGAAAAAAGATACAGACCCGCCGCTCCCTGAATACTCCTAAAATTGCATATATTTGCATTTGGGTTTTAGATCAATTGCACAAAAAAGTTATGATAAGATCTACCTAAAACGACCATGAGCGGTCATCATGACCACTCATAATTTGCATGTGATCGTGCGCGTTATGTCACTATTTATGATGTGGTTTAGTGGCACAATTGGGTATTTATTTTGACAGAATATAGAGTTTAAAAACCAGCAGTCATTTTGACCGCCCACGGTCGTTTTAGGTAGGAGTGAAATCCCAGTCGTTCCACTGTCAATAATTCATACACTTGTCCTACTGAAAACGCTCACTAGATGGCAGACAATGCGTTAAATCTGAATTTTAACAACTCAAGTCATTTTATATCGCACAGATAACAGATATGGGAGTTGAACTATTCTTCAGGAAAACATTTGCCAAGTAATATTAACTGGATTACTAGATGATTAAAAACAGTTGATTCACATTAATTCAGACATGTAAAGAACTAGAGAGAGTTACACTGACATCTTCCCAGGAATGCTTAAGAATTTATGACCTCAGGTAGGATTACCTGCATTTGGAAAAGCTCCAACGAGGAGGTTTTGATGTGTGTGTGTGTGTGTGTGTGTGTGTGTGTGTGTGTGTGTGTGTGTGAGTGAGAGAGAGAGATTGGAGTACTCGTTCTTCTTTCCTGTAAAGTTCAAAAGTAATTCATGATTATGTGTGAGAGAGAGAGAGAGAGAGAGAGAGAGAGAGAGAGAGAGAGAGAGAGAGAGAGAGAGAGAGAGAGAGAGAGAGAGAGAGAGAGAGAGAGAGAGAGACTTGAATAACTCAGTTCAAGTCATTGTCCTGTCTCAATCATATGGTGAGATGAGAGTTTCTGTCTTGTGTGGAGATGGGATTAACTCTCCCTGTGATCAACAGTGACGCTGACCTGGAGAGGTCGTTAAGTGGTCCATGTGAGTCTGATAACCATGTCTGGTCCATGTCAATTTCAGTGGTGTCTCTGGCACGGAAAGCCTGGTGGGGCACAATAAACTCTGTATGGGCGGCATCCGACTCGTCATTGAAACTACACGCAAACCTACTTGCTCAGTGAAGCCAAACACAAATGCAGATCCTCAATGAATGAAATCACAAATACACACATTAACGTAACCCGGCGCAGGAGTAAGCAGAAGAGGAGACTGATATAAGTGAAATCATCAATAATGGCATTTGGTCTCTCAAAACTGGTATATTACCTTGTAATACAGCATCACATTACAAATCCAGAGTTATCAAGCAGCAGGTGTTAAATTTGGATTTTTTTATGGGAGGGGGGGGGGTGTGGTTTCAAGGTTGCCATGTGTCACGTGTATGCGCCTAAACTACAAACTGACTGGTATCATTTGAGCAACCGTAAATAAAACATAACAAGGAGAGATTACCCTCTGCTTTGAACACTAAAACGATAATCAAGCTCCCTGGCTGGTCTGGTGCTCACCAAACTTACATTGCTAGGAGAAGTACTGACCTTTACACAACAGGTACCATGATATCTGGAATATATCAGACAGCGCTACCATTTTCATGTTTAATAAACACGCAATAATGTTACATACAAAGACAAAATAACATATCTGTATGATCGGAATCAGTCTGGCTTTAAGCGAGGTCACTCTACCGAAACTGCACTCCTGTTGGTAATAGAATCACTGCGTTTGGCTAGAGCTGTTGGTCAGTCCTCAGCTTTATTGTTGCTAGATCTGTCAGCTGCCTTTGACAGCCAACTCCTCCTCTCCACACTCACTGAGCTTGGTATCTCAGTATGTGCCCTCCACTGGTTCATGTCCTACCTCTCAGGGAGATCTTTTAATAATAATAATAATAATAATAATAATAATAATAATACATATTAGTTGCGGGCGCCTTTCAGAGCACTCAAGGACACCTTACAGAACACAGTTAAAAACATGCAGCACTGTGTCACACAGCATAAAATCAAAACAAAGCAGGGTGGACAATTAAAAGTTAATACAACAGATAAGTATAAAATCATCATCCGCACAAAACTCAATGAAGCATGGATCAGACTGAATATGCCAGTTTGAAAAGGTACATTTTGAGATGGGATGTGAAGGTTGAAAGAGAGTCAATGTTGTGAATGTCTTGTGGGGGACAGCGTTCCATAGGCGGGGGGGGGGGGCAGAACGACTGAAGGCTCTAGTCCCCATGGTAGTCAAGCAGGCCGATGGTGTAGTGAATTGGAGAGCAGAAGAGGATCTGAGAGTGCGGGAGGATGTGTCGATATGAAGGAGTTCAGAAAGATATGAAGGAGCTAGGTTATTAAGGGCCTTAAAGGTGAGGAGCAGGATCTTGAAGTCAATACGGTATTTAACAGGGAGTCAATTGAGTTGCTGAAGAACAGGAGTGATTTGATCTATGGAAGGAGTTCTGGTAATGATACGGGCAGCTGAATTCTGGACCAACTGAAGTTTATGAAGACATTTGAGGGGAAGACCAAAGAGGATAGAATTACAGTAGTCAATACGGGGTGTAACCACGGTGTGAGTGAGTATGGCTGTGCTTTTAGGTGTAAGTGACGGGCAAAGATGATTAATATTGCGAAGGTGGAAGTATGCAGACGGAGTAACATTGTTGATGTGAGCTTCAAAAGATAATGTGCTGTCCCGGAGGAACTACAGAATTGTCAGTAGTCAGAGAAAAACTATCAGGTTTGGCCAAAGTAGATTTAGTGCCTACTAGGAGGACCTAAGTTTTATCACTATTAAGTTTGAGGAAGTGGTATGAAAACCAGGATTTAATTTCTAGTAAGCAATCAGAAAGGGAAGTGGGCAGAAGAGTAGAGGTAGGCTTGGTGGATAGATAAAGCTGGGTGTCATCCGTGTAGCAGTGAAACTGAATGCCACATTTCCTGAAAATTAGTCTTCCGTGCCCCAAGCCGGCAGAGAAATCCAGGGGCAGAGAAAGCCATTCTCAGAGCTGATGTCGCTGTCTCGTCACAACACTTGTTTGCTCGGGCACCACATCCCCAGTCGGCGATTTCAACACAGTGAGGATCATGTACACCCACAGCTGACATCTCCTCGTCCCCTTTCCCCCCAGTTACATTAATAGTTGGGGATTCCATTATCAGGAACATCTCTTTTCTCACCACAGCCACTCACTGTTTCCCTGGAGCCACAGTCCCTGATATCCTGAAACTCCTCGAGTTGATCCGCTCACTCCCATCTTGACACATGCTCAATAATCCAGGTAAGAAAATCAAAGAAGGTTGAATCAGTCCATCTGGGTACAACGTTTATTGACAGATACTTTTCCTCACTCAACTAAGTGACATCCACTACTACTACTATTTTCGGCTGCTCCCATTAGGGGTCGCCACAGTGGGTCATCTGTTTCCATTTCTTCCTGTCCTCTGCATCTACCTGTCACATCAGCCACCTGCATGTCCTCTCTCACCACATCCATAAACCTCCTCTTTACCCTTCCTCTTTTCCTCTTCCCTGGCAGAAGCTCAACTAAGTGACATCTAAGTGACTGCAGGTATCCCCACCCCTTATAAACATTACAGTACAATACAGTTGTATAACAACCAAAACCAACGACGAGTTTCATATGCAGATATGGGTGTGACCATTAACTAGAGCTTCAAAGGCCATGTGTGCTATTCACAGAGGACTTGGGAATGTTGCAATCACAGCATTGTAAGATGACGACAAATGTATAACGACCGAAACCAACAACCAGTTTCATATCCAAATCAAACATGTTGTTCACTCATGCTTTCTCCAGCTCAAGCTGATCTCCAAAATTAGGCAATTTTTATCAATTGCCGATCTGCAAAAATGTATACATGCTTTTATCTATTCTCAGCTCGACTAATGTAATGCACTTTATTTTGGTATGAGCAAGGGCTCCCTCCACCATCTGCAGTTGGTACAAAATGCTGCTGCTCAGCTCACTACCAGGACAAAGAGGCATGACCATATCACTCCTGTGCTTGCCTCCCTACGCTGGCTCCCTGTTATATTTTGAATTGATTTTGAAATTTTATTGCTCACTTTTAAGGCATTAAATGGTCTTGCTCCTACATAAATTTGTTTATTGACCTGGTATATGCCCCCTCGACCATTAAAATCTGCAGATAGAGTCCTGATGGTTATTCCCAGGTTTTGGTTTGTTACAAAGGGTAATCAGGCTTTTGCTGTTAGAGCCCCCACACTATGGAACTCTTCCTGTTGAACTAAGACAAACCAAGTCTCTAGCTTCTTTTAAATCTTGTCTTAAAACTTTTCCTTTTATGAAAGCTTTTATAAATGTTTGATATTTGTTTTTATTTATTTATACTGTTTTTATTTTTACTGTTATTTTGGCCTTGTCTGGTTTTATTTTTTTGTAAAGCACTTTGTAACATTTTTTAGAAAAGTGCTATATAAATAAAGTTATTATTATTATTATTATTATTATTATTATTATCTTGGAGGGGATAAGTATCCAAACCACACGGTTTATCCACAGAGGTGCCTCAAGGGTCAGTGCTCGGCCCCCTTCTCATCTCATATACACTACCTCACTTGGTGCAGTCATCTGCTCCCATGGTTTCTCATATCATTGCTATGCTGACGATACCCAGCTCTTCCTATCATTCCTGCCTGATGACCTCACAGTCTCGGCACAGATATTGTCATACCTTGCTGATATCTCTGCATGGATGAAAGAATGCAATCTTCAGCTTAACCTATCTAAACTGAGCTCCTTGTCATCCCAGCCAGTCCATCCATACAACAACAGATCAATATCCAGCTCGGATCAACCCAACTCATGCCCACAAAATCTGCCCAAAACCTGGCTGTCATGATTGATGACCAGCTAACACTTCAGTTTCACGTGGCCTTGATTGCTCGGTCGTGCCGATTTGCCCTATACAACATCAGAAAAATTAGACCCTACCTGTCTGAGCATGCAGCACAAGTCCTGGTAAAGGCTCTTGTAATATCACACATTGACGACTGCAACTCCTTACTGGCAGGCCTCCCTGCATGCACTTTCAAACCTCTGCAAATGATCCAGAAATGCAGTGGCGCATCTGCTCTTCAACCAACCCACAACAGCACATGTCACGGCGCTGTTCATATCCCTCCACTGGCTCCCAGTTTCTGCCTGCATCAAATTCAAAACCTTGATGCTCGCTTACAAAACAGCAACTAAAATGGCTCCCGCCTACTTGAACTCCCTCATTCAGCTCTACACTCAGTCCTGCTCACTACCCTCTGTCAATGAAAGGCAACTGCCACAACGGGGCCCTAAGTCACTACCACGACTCTTCTCTTCTGAAGTTCCCCAGTGGTGAAACGAGTTACCAAACTCCATTCAATCCGCTAAGTCCCTCTCCATTTTTAAGAAGCTAAAGACCCGTCACGTGGCTGGGAGGTTCGTATCCCAGACTCGCCGTAACCGGTCACGGCCAGAGCGTCCACAGGGTAAGGCATTCATTAGGCCACCCTTACCCGAGGGATAGTGGGTGTAGCTCGGTGTAGTGTTCGGGGACTCGTCGTTCTCCAGCGACCACTCTGGCCCACCCGGGCACCTGCAGCCAAGCAACCAAAAGCATTCTCCCTACGCCTCCTTCGCAGCCTGGAGATGATGCAGTCCATGCGAGGCTTCAGCGTGTAAAATAGCGAGAGCAGCCGACACGAGTTTGAAGGAAGCTGGTGTTACGACTATCTCCTTCCTGTGGAAACGTGAACCAAGGGAGTTATTCGACAAGAGTTCTGGCCATATGCCATTGGGTTAATCGGGTGGGATAAGGGGAAAAACTAGAAATAAATGTAAAAAAAGACGCTAAAGACCCAGCTCTTTCACGAACACCTCCACAGCTGATGGTATTAATAAAGATACAAAAATCGCTTCTATGCACCCTATGCATTGCCTTTGTGCACTGCCTGTTAACACCTATGTCCTATCGGACTTGAACTAAGTTTTTGACACTTACTTGATCCTGACCAGATCCTTGCTTGTGTCGTATCAACTCTCAGATGTACATCGCTTTGGATAAAAGTGTCTGCTAAATGAAATTGTAACAACCATAACATTGCTTGTTACACTGAATTATTGATCATGTTGTGCAATGGTGACAACTGGTGGGGCCAGGCCCTACTGGCCCCTAATGCAGAGACGCCATTGGTCAATTTTGCACCTTAATGTGAGGTGAATAGGAGGCCACTTGTGTGTAAGTTTGTCCTTGTGCACACACAAGCAGAATGTAAGATTAAACCACATATTGTTTCTGGAAGAACCTAAACTTGTATGCCTGGGTTCACTGCAGACATTTTCTGAATAAATATGATAGCAATGAACTGCATAATCTAAATATGGTCACAACATAAAGGCTGATGATAGCTGTATTATTTACCTTCATATGTCCCCCAAATTCCTTTTTTGTCAGCGAAAATAACATATGTGCTTGTGTATCTCACCAGAACAACAGTCAAGGCATCATGTAAAATAGTCCCCCCCCCCCATTTTAGCATATGCATTCCTGTAGCACTGACACAGAGACCAAAATCTTTATCTGAAGCCTACTTTTGATTTGATTTGATTTGATTTGCTGTACCTCATAACTGGAGCACAATGAGAAATATTTGGTGAGTGGTACCTTGGAATCTTTTCTGGAAAAAGCTGTGCTGACTCGCCAAATTAAATGTTGTAATTAGTTAGGTTCTCATTTTTCCTCCATTTTTTATCTTCGGAAAAGCAAAGTAAAATCAATACTGCAATCGTTGCCAGTGTCACCACTACTATAACAAAAAAGAAGACGGGTCGAGTTTTGCACATAGGTAAGGCTGTGAGTCTTACATGAACATGACAGAAGTGAGTTGGGTTTTTCATGCTGCAGACAGTTGCTGATGAAAAGATAGCGGGGCATAAAGAGGGTGCATCTCCTCATATCTTCAGTGGGGCCCCGTCAGTGTCAGCCTCTGACAGGGCTGGTGGCGGCCCCAGAGTCTCTGTGATGTGCTGTCGACAGGGGTGCTCCTTATTGTGTGCGAATGGAAAGTGTGTATCTCTGTCTCTAGTTGTGTGTATAATACTGCATCTGTGCTTGCTGATTCCAAGAGTGCTCAAGTAAATGACAGCTGACGGGGCTTTGTGCCCTGTGTATACAAGTGCATTAAAGTCTTAGCAATGATAAAATGAATAAAGAAAATAAACAAATAAACAAACAAAACTAAAAAAAACACACACACACACACACAAGGCCAAGCTGCGTCGTAGGTTGTCAACCAAAATGCATAGTGGTACATATCCCCTCCTACAGTAGGCTTAGTATTGAATAAGATGTTGGCAAACTGCTGTCTGTTCTTT
Source organism: Lampris incognitus (assembly GCF_029633865.1). Taxonomy (NCBI): domain Eukaryota; kingdom Metazoa; phylum Chordata; class Actinopteri; order Lampriformes; family Lampridae; genus Lampris; species Lampris incognitus. The sequence goes on from NC_079212.1 coordinate 42,191,544, forward strand.
CAAACAGAGTTTCTTATTTTGAGTCTTACAGCGAAAGCACAACACCTGTGAACTTGACTTGTTTTATAGGACAAACAACACCAATGATTCTGACATTTCTGAACTTGTCAACAAATACCTTTACAATAATCCCTTCTGAGTGCGTAAGCTGACATTTCATCTACCTCGATTTATAGGCTGAATCCACACTGATCAAATAACATGCTCCAGAACACTATCCGGTACACGAGCCGCTGCTTTCAATCAATATCAATGCAGGACAGGCAACAAGACGGCCTGCACCAACGTCTAATATGACCCGACCCGGCGCTTTTTGCTTACCTGGAAAAAGCCAGAAACTGGAACACCAGTATGTTGCCCTGCAGGGGGTCAGCCTCCTCACGCTGGGGGTCAAAGTGCATTGGTTCTGTAGGGTCCAGGACCTCTGCCGCCTGCCCATTACAGTCTAAGATGTCTGGGAAGCCTGCAGAGTGCAGGTGGGCCAGCGAGCTCCGGGAGCTGACCGAGCGAGAGCTAGAGGAGAATTCAAAGGGCACTCAGTCGAAGGAATGTTTGAGAATCAAGAACACACACCGCTCATTTGCTACGCCCAAACAACTTCAAAGTGTGAATGCGTTTACTGAGGCTTCAAGAGGACCAGTCAGAGGTATTACACTTACTTCACTGAATGTGATTGCTGATTATTCATTCAAGTTTATTTCTGTGCTTTTGCTTTTCCATATTGTTATATATCCTTTCCAAATCATTAAACTTGGTGTACTTTAAAATGAATTCATTCTGCCTCAAGATGTTCGAGTTCCAAGACACAGCCTCGGTTTATTTACATCACTGCAATCAACTTGCATCTAAATACATAAATATGAATTCATGAGGGGGGAAAACTCCATAAGGCAACACAACCATTATGGTGACACGAGGATATCATGCCCGCAGCACCGAGCCTATCCTCACATGAGAGTGAATGGATGCCAGATCTCTCTCCTGAGATTCCCTTGCATAATTGGCAGTTATCGCTAATCATTGTGGCCACCTGTTTTTTCTGAAACGATGTTAAAATCCATAACTTATACTTTCATAGCTTGACACCCAATACTTTGTGCATGATAAGCACAGTGCACAGATGGCTGGCTGAAGTGCAAACAAAAAAATGAACGGTAATATGTGTGTGTATTGTAACACTAATACCAATGACAAACATGTCAGTAAAAAGGCTTGGGCCCAAAGTCAAGTTTGTGAAAGAATTAAGCCGTCTCCAAACGGGGTTGAGTCTGGTCTTTTTATGATGACAATATCATCACAGACTTTATTGATTTACCAATTTTGCCACCGTTGCTTTGCCAATTTCACACTTTCCCTCTTCCCTCTCACTCAAAGTTACATCTCAACTCAGCCCCACTGGATTCATATTCTGGCCATTATTTTCATTTCAAAAGGACCGCCATCAGATATGCACTGCAACTTAAATGAAACTGAAGTTCTGCAGAGTTCATTGTTCTTCTCAATTAATTGGGTCGTTCCAGTCCAAAAACAGTGAAAATGTCTATAAGTTGACTGAAATAATGAGGCAAAGATGTATTAGGTCAGTGCATTGAAGAAAATCATGTTGGGACCAAAAATTTAGGGATTTGAAGACAAGGGTCTGTGCAAATCACCTACTTCCAGACTCTGTACTTATTTATGTAATCCCTTTGTAATAGAGGTCTGCAAGCCCGTTGGGTCCTGACATGCTGAGTCGATTCAGGCCGGGCTTGGGACTTTTTTTTTTCTTAAATAGATCAGGCTTGGGTTGGACTCAGGCTCATTTAACTTCCTATATACATGCAGAGCACACATAGGCCACTGTAGAAAATGTTATATTGGTTATATTATACATACGCATGTACATGTGCATTACATGTGGCAGGTGACCATGCCGTGTGTGTGTGTTTGCATGTATCAGAGAGAACGCAGATCAGAGACAGCTTAAAGTGAGATCGGGCTCGGGATGAAAAATTGCAGACTTTGTCAGGCTGGGGCCGGGCTAGGGCTGCAGTCTTTGGCCTGTGCAGGGCTCTACTTTGTAATGCAATCCCTTGTTTATGAACTACTGTGCTTGTTATATTCAGGGCATGATATATCATTTGGTACCCCATCTCTTGAGCCTTTCTGCATTATAATTTTTGTTGTGATATAATCACTGAGGTCCATTATAAACTGTGATATAAATTCAATACTTGCTCCTTTGAATTCATGACATTGTACCCCTATTAACAGAAATTGGCTGCAGCTCAATATCTACAATAACAAAATAATACTGCAAAGAAAACTAAAAATTCATCTAAATTCTAATAACTGACACAACACATTTCTTTCAATTACTTCATATATTAGTTCTCTAGTCTAGTGACTGCATTACTATGCAAAAGGCTACAGATGCTGCCAATTAGAGGCCAATCGACCACCTTGTCAATAGGCAGAGATCGAACATTTGTGGTAATGAGAAACTGCAAAAGGCTTCTTACGGAGATACCAGGACAGACCATGTTCAAAGCTGGTAGGTTCAATACTGCGTTTATCCCGTGTGATTAGCAACCATGTCACCTGTAACTGCTGGCCGCTCATTCCACAAGTCAGTGTGCTCGTTGACTTCTTGTGGCTAACCTACAACAATATCTAGTACATCTGGGTATTCTTCTTTTTTTGGGTCGGGGGGGGGGGTTCCCCCTTTTTCTCCCCACTTGTACCTGACCAATCACCCTGCTCTCTCTGAGCCATCCCGGTCGCTGCTCCACCCCCTCTGCTGATCCGGGGAGGGCTGCAGACTACCACATGCCTTCTCCAATACATGTGGAGTCGCCAGCCGCTTCTTTTCACCTGACAGTGCAGAGCTTCGCCAGGGGGACGTAGCGCGTGGGAGGATCACGCTATTCCCCGCAGTTCCCCCTCCTCTCCCTTGAACAGGTGCTCCGACCGACCAGAGGAGGCGCTAGTGCAACGACCAGGACATATACCCACATCCAGCTTCCCACCCGCAGACACGGCCAATTGTGTCTGTAGGGACGCCCGATCAAGCCGGAGGTAACATGGGGATTTGAACCGGCGATTCCCGTGTTGGTAGGCAATGGAATAGACCGCTATGCTACCCAGACGTCGATACATCTGGGTATTACACAGTAACAGCCTAATCTGACACCAAAAAAAAGTAATTGGATTGGCATTTCTATTCTATATCATCATTACCTCAAGCTGCTTTGAGACACGTTTCATCAATAATGTGCCATCATTTGCTCATGGCTGCAATCCTAAAGCAGCTGGGATGAGGGGGGGGGGGTCAGAGTTTCAGAGCGGTAGTCCTTGCAAGAGGTATGGACGTCACCTGGGTGTGTGCCTCCCCAGGGTGGTAACTGGGACATGGACAGGGTTGAAGGGCAGCTCCTGGAGTTGGTCGCTGTCTTCGTGTGCGGAGGGCGACAAACCCTCGTCCTGCTGCAGGTCCATCTCAAGGTGGGCAATATTGCTGGGAGCTGGGCCAGTCTGGAGCCATTAAGGAGGAGACAGATGTTAAGAACCAGAGAGAAAACACCTCAGAGGGAAAAAAAACAATACCTGATGCTGTGATATTGCCATCCCATGTGAAGCATTTGGAGCAAGATAGAAATGATCTTGAGATCATTTTGCTCTCATATATTTTATCTGTATAAGAATTGTTATCTATAGTTAAAGTAGGATTAGGCTGGAGAAAAAAAACCCACTTTTTTTTTAATATGATTTTATATTAACTTATGATGACCTTAGATAATTTCTTCATCTATTTTGTTTTGGGGTTTTTTTCTTGTACTTGTCAGCACTCTTCTTCGGTCAAGTTTTCCACGTTCCTTGGTAGATCTGAGCTGCCTTCATAAAACTAACGATGCTGAATGACATCCATCCATCCATCCAAACCACTTTATCCTGCTCTCAGGGTCGCGGGGAAGCTGGAGCCTATCCCAGCAGTCATTGGGCAGCAGGTGGAGAGACACCCTGGACAGGCCACCAGGCCATCAAACAGGGCCCACACACACACACACACACATTCACACCTAGGGACAATTTAGTATGGCCGATTCACCTGACCTACATGTCTTTGGATTGTGGGAGGAAACCGGAGCCCCCAGAGGAGACCCACGTAGACACGGGGAGAACATGCAAACCCCACACAGAGGACGACCTGGGACGACCCCCAAAGTTGGACTACCCCGGGGCTCGAACCCAGGACCTTCTTGCTGTGAGGTGACTGCACTAACCACTGCGCCACCCTGACCGTGCTGAATGACAATAAACCAAAAAGTCCTCAGCAATGATAATCTCATAATATCAGGAAAGTAAGAGTGAGGTCACCAATGTGTACTGTTACCACATGAACATCGATAACCCCAAACAGTATATCAAGAAACATTTTCTCCCTGGGAAGGGTGTTTAAGTCACTACTATTTAGTTTCTTAAAGGGGGTCAAGTATCCAAATGATGAATTTGATGAAGAGCCTTTACAATAAAACTGGGCTGAAGTGGACCCATGACGAAGAAGACACAAAGAAATACAATGAACAGTACTAAGGAGGGGAAAGTGTAAGTCTTGGCATAGAGGCCTACAACATAGGTCTCAGCTCAAGCACAACAAAGGTAACACCATTAGAGGAAGATGACGCTCATACTGGAGCAAATAAATCACAAGGAGGGAGCGGCACTGTGCACTAGAAAAGAGACAGTAGATGAGAGGAAAGTTTAAAGAGGAAGCTTAGATGGGAAGAATTTTAAAACATGGCGGTGGCTAGGATTAGGGTCATTATTGGAGCGACTTATTACATGCTGACACCACCCCAAAAACTTCATTGAGTGGCCTGTATCCCCTGTGCGCTCAGAAACGGCAAAGCTCAGACACGGCCTGTCAGGACACAGAGGTAGTGTTGGCCCAAAGAAAATACAGTCACAACCAGGAAGTTGCTGAAGTCTCCGGCAGCAGCGTCAGAGTTGGCAAAAAGACTAGTTTAGCTGAATGGAGAGACAAACCCTATGTATCAAACTGTCTTTAGTAGGGCAAACAAGTTAGGAAAGAATCGTTTGTATACTCAGGTAAAGGACGGTTAAAAGGAGCTAGGAACCGAGAGAAGCAAGCAGACATAGACCAGAAACTCTCAGTCCTGCTGGAGACTGTCAGCACAAGTCTGAGTAGTGCTGGGATTCAGTACTCCAAAGACTGTTTACGTTCTAAAACTAATTGTGGCTGTTAAAGCAGATGAGTCATATGAAAGAAAGAAGCTTAGATCCATTAAGCTAGTGGCAAAGGCTGAACAGTGAGGTAAAAAAAAAAAAATTTGGGACACATTCTGTGGAAGTTAATTGCTGCGGATTTGTAGCCACAGCCATTACTATTCTCAGGGAGCTGGGGACATAGGCTGAGCAGAGTTCTGCAAGCCCAACGGCTCCCAAGTCCTGACATGCTGAGTCGATTCGGGCTGAGTTAGGCCCTTTTTTCCTTTAATAGATTGGCCTCGGGTCGGACTCGGGCTCATTTACCTTCCCATATATAATGTGCAGAGCACAAACAGGCCACTGTATGAAATATTGTTATATTGATTATCTAATAAATACTGGGCCTCACAGTGGCGCAGTAGTTAGCGCGGTCGCCTCAGAGAAAGAAGGTCCTGGGTTCAAGCCCTGAGGTAGTCCAACCTTGGGGGTCGTCCTCTGTGTGGAGTTTGCATGGGTTTCCTCCAACAGTCCGAAGACATGTAGGTCAAGTGAATCGGCCTGTGTGTGTGTGTGTGTGTGTGTGTGTGTGTGTGTGTGTGTGTGTGTGTGTGTGTGTGTGTGTGTGTGTATTTATATATCAGAGAGACAGCGCATCAGAGAGAGCTTAAAGTGATATTGGTATTAGTCTCAAGTCAGGCTTGGGCTGATAAATTGCAGACTTTATTGGGCTGGGGCTGGGCTAGGTCTTGAACGCCACGGGCCAGGGCCAGGCTAGAGCTGAAGTTTTTGGCCCGTGCATCACTCTAATGCTCAGGTATTAAAGCGGTCCACAAAGGCAACCCCAGAAACAACCAAAAGGAATACCAAGTGGCTCTGGCTAAATAAAATGGAAACAAGTTGTGTTTCAAAACAAGGAAATGTATGACTAACGCAGGATCGCTATCATAGCATCTCTATCATGGACTCATATGGGGTTTATTCTGTCTTTGTATAACTACTGATGAAATCACACTTGCTGTTTACTCATATGTTAGTTTCTGGACTGCAAGATCAGCCATTTCAACGCCTACAGGGTTGTGTAGATGAGAGCAGATCAGTCTTCAGACTGGGGACGGGACACCGGTGCTTACTTTTGAGCACTCTGGAAATGTTGTGGGTCTGATTTACAGAAACATTTCTCATGGAAGGTTCCCTCTCAGTAACATAACCAACTCCTACCCATCTGCCTTTCTGTTAACATTAATAATGCTTACAAGCAGCACACCCAGATAACACAAGGTACAGTTACTCTAGACAGAGTGACAGATGGGTTCAAGGTGGAGGTGGGATTACATCAAGGATCGGCTCTGAGCCCTTTCTTGTTTGCAATGGTGATGGACAGGTTTATGGCCGAGAGCAGGCAGGAGTCTCTGTGGACTATGATGCTCACAGATGACATTGTGATCTGTAGCAAGAGTAAGGTGGAGAGGTTGAGGAGATCCTGGAGAGGTGGAGGTATGCACTGGAGAGAAGAGGAATCAAAGTCAGTAGGAGCAAGATGGAATACATACACGTGAATGAGAGGGAGGACAGGGGAATGGTGAGGATGCAAGTAGAGGTGACGAAGGCATATGAGTTTAAATACTTGGGGTCAACTGGTCTAAGTAATGGGGTGTGCAGGCAGGGTGGAGTGGGTGGAGAAGTGTGTCAGGAGTGATTTGCGACAGAAGGGTACCAGCAAGAGTTAAAGGGAAAGTTTACAAGATGTTTGTGAGACCAGCTATGTTATATGGTTTGGAGACAGTGGCACTGACGAAAAGACAGGAGGCGGAGCTGGAGGTGGCAGAGTTGAAGATGCTAAGATTTTCACTGGGAGTAACGAAGAAGGACAGGATTAGGAACATTTATGTTAGAGGGACCGCTCAGGTTGGACGGTTTGGAGACAAAGCAAGAGAGGCAAGATTGAGATGGCTTGGACATGTGTGGAGGAGAGATGCTGGGTATATTGGGAGAAGGATGCTGAATATGGAGCTGCCAGGGAAGAGGAGAAGAGGAAGGCCAAAGAGGAGGTTTATGGATGTGGTGAGGGAGGACATGCAGGTGGCTGGCATGACAGAGGAAGATGCAGAGGACAGGAAGAGATGGAAACAGATAATCCGTTGTGGTGATCCCTAGCGGGAGCAGCCGAAAGTAGCAGTAGTAGTCATTAGTAGTAAATAGTAGTAGTAGTAGTAAGTAGTAATGTAGTAGTAGTAGACGGTTACTTTAGACCCTGTGTGCTGGTAAATGGGGTGCGCGTCTTTAATCGCTTATGTTACTTTCTCTATTTAAATAGCTCAGGGCTATACCAGGTATCAACCAGTCTGTACTGAGCAGCTCATTCCACGGTTCTACACAAGGTTTTGCATGAGATCAAGCATTGTATTTCATATTGTAACAGTGATTACGTTCTCTGAGGAATTACTTAATTGTTGCTTCTGAAAAGAATGACAGCACTGTGACGGGTCTCAACATTGACCAATGTGCAACTGACCATCCATTTCTCATTCTGATTATGCCTAGATGGACAGGAATGCTTTCATCATATCATTTTAAGCTTGAGCAATGGTAAAGGTTTGTGGTTTTACACGTATGGCTCAACTTTGCTGTTCCAGAAACTATCACTGGTGGTTCTGGTTTCCTTTGCAACTTCCACATAGTAAAGCCATAGAAATGGCATGGGGAAAGTGAATGGATTTAATTTTCGTTTCATGGCAAGACTTCCTGCCCTCACAGGTGCCACAGACAAACTTCTAGGAGGATAGTAACAGCAGTAATTAGCTGTTAAGAGTTTATGGTGTCGTTTTACAGCGGGGAGTCCTGGTTCCTGGTGTACCGAGTGTTTGATGCACAGCACAGTGATAGTCAGGGACCTATCGTTGCAGATTTGTGGTTGAGCATTAACAGCGCTTCCCTCAAACATGCACTCGATGACTAACACTAAAGTCATGCTGCCACACAGCGACAACATACAGTGTGAGCCATGTAGCATAAACTTACAATAATGAAGCGGGTGGAAAGCCCTGCAGTATTCAGTAATAGCTTTATATGTGGTGTGAGCCTGCTGTCAACATGCCTAGCTTGGCGTCATATAAAAAAAAAAGTGACTTTGCTTTTTACAGGGACATAGTATGTCCACATTTTGTGGCATGAATGTTTAATCAATAAAATGTTATATCTTGACTTTTGCAGATGCTGTTATACCTTTATAATTTTTTTTGGGGGGGGGGGGTTCCCCCTTTTTTCTCCCAATTGTACTTGGCCAATTACCCCACTCTGCCGAGCTGTCCGAATCGTTGCTCCACCCCCTCTGCCGATACGGGGAGGGCTGCAGACTACCACCCGGACGCCCCTATAAAATTTAAGGTATGGCCTACACATGTGATGCGATAGTATTTAAAGCACTTTATTATATTTTATCAGATAACTCTACAGTAATAATAATAATGGATTACATTTATATAGCCCTTTTCTAGACACCCAAAGCGCTTCACATTGAAGGGGGGGAAACTCACTTCAACCACCACCAATGTGTAGCACCCACCCGAGAGATGCAAGGCAGCCATTTTGCGCCAGAACGCTCACAACACATCAGCTTGAGGTGGAAAGGGTGGCCAGATGGAGAGAGCCAGGTTGGGAATTTTGCCAAGATGCCAGGGAAAGGTGTTACATATACGTAGCAAGTTTGTGTTGAGCAATATTAGTTGACAAATATTAAGAGTGTTGTTAGCTTTAGGTAATCATTTGAAAATGTGTTTTGGTTTTTTTTTTTTACGAGTTACATCACACTTTGAAAAAGTTAAACTATAGTCTCAATACTGTAAAAATAATATTGTGTAAATAAATACAAATATAAAATATAAATAAAAATCTACATGAAGACCCTGGTTCCATGCCTTTAACCTGGGCTGTGCATATGTTCTACCATCCCCCTAACAGTGTGCGCTACAACTGACAATATGAAAAGGTGAAAAGAAACGGTCAGTGACTCCATGTATTTGTAGACGCATATGGAGTCTTTGTCCTTTGTCCAACTTATTGGTCGTGCGATGGCAGGAACACAAGAGAACAGGAAAATTGGACATTACGATGAACAGAAAAAAAACAGCTGCCACTCAATAAGAATAAAACCATACAATTTTTTTTTTTGTGGATTTTTTCTCCCCAACTGTATCCGGCCAATTACTCTACTCTTCTGAGCCATCCCGGCCACTGCTCCACCCCGTCTGCCGATCCGGGGAGGGCAAGGCTGGATTACCGACCGGGCATGCCGGGCAAGTGCCCCAGACCACAAGGGGCCCCAAAAGGTCAGGGGTATTGTGTTCACATAGAGTAGGGATCCCCAATCATACCCTATAAGGGACGTTTGTTTCAACCCCAAGCTACAAAGTCTCTATTGATGTGGGGGCCCCAAGCTACAGTTTCTATTGATGTAGGGCCCCAAGCTACAGTTTCTATTGATGTGGGGCCCCAAGCTACAGTCTCCACTGATGCAGGGCCCCAAGCTACAAAGTCTCTATTGATGTGGGGCCCCAAGCTACAAAGTCTCTATTGATGTGGGGCCCCAAGCTACAGTCTCTGTTTACATTGTAGCAATTAAGAGTGCAACATGTGCCTCGTGTTTACGTTGTAGCATTGAGAGTGCAACAAAGTCTGACATAGCGCCAACTCGACGCTTATGATCAAATTCATTGTTTCATTGTGTATTGTTAAACAAATGTGCTAGCTAGAATGCCCATACTGAAAAACAATTAAACAGATAGTTTTACTAAAATATGCCCATATTTCACTAAATTATTTGCTCTGAAACAAACATTTCCTGTTGGTAAGCCATTGTAAGTGGGAAGAAGGCTTTGCAATATGTTTGCGATGCTGTGAGCTGCTATTCTCATCTCCGTTTGTTTTGTGATTCAAAATTGTGTTGTACTTTGTAGTTGCCATCCGAACCCCATGCAGATTGGAATAGTTTCGACTACCATGTTGGGTATTTGCATTAGTTTCACATTTAACAATGTTTAGTATTGTTTGTGTATCCTATCTGATGGGGCGGGAGAGGGGGGGGGCAATGGACATGTGTGCCCCAGGGCCCCCTGGTGGGTTAATCCGGCCATGGGGGTGGGCTGCAGACTACCACATGCCTCCTCCGATACATGTGGAGTCACCAGCCACTTCTTTTCAGCTGACAGTGAGGAGTTTCACCAGGGGGACGTAGCACGTGGGAGGATCATGCTATCCCCCCAGTCCCCCCCCCCCGAACAGCCACCCCGGCCAACCAGAGGAGGCAGTAGTACAGCGACCAGGGCAGATACCCACATCTGGCTTCCCACCCGCAGACACGGCCAACTGTGTCTGTAGAGACGCCTGACCAAGCCGGAGGTAACTGTGGGATTCAAACCAGCGATCCCCATGTTGGTAGGCAACGGAATAGACCGCTACACTACCTGTACACCCTGCCAATGACATTTTGAAGGTGAAAGATGTAAAAAGCTGACATGATTCACTAGCTGTACAGCAATCTAATTTGGCATCCATGTTATTCCCAGAAGGAGGCAACAAGCTATCAGAACTTTCTGCAAACAATCAATCAGACTGGCTTCTGATAAATAAATACAACTGAGGAACAAATGCATGCACTACATTCAGCAAATGTTGCTAAGGCTATCTGCAGGAGATGGTATCCTCTTCATTCTTCAAAAATGTACAAATAGTTGGCAGACAGAGTGGCTTATTAAACTTAACGGGGGGAGGGGGAATTAAATTATATACTGCTATGGCCTATCTTCATGTAGGTTATACCTTACATTGTATTTATTGCCTGTCTACCTTCATGTAGGTTATACCTTATACTGTATTTATGGCCTGACCTTCATCTAGGTTATATGTTATACTGTATTTATGTCCTACCTTCATGTAGGTTATACTTTATACTGTATTTATGGACTACCTTCATGTAGGTCATAACTTATACTGTATTTATGGCCTACCTTCATGTAGGTCAAACCTTATACTGTATTTATGACCTGCCTACCTTCATTTAGGTTATACATTATACTGTATTAATGGCCTACCTTCATGTAGCTTATACCTTATACTGTATTTATGGCCTGCCTACCTTCATGTAGGTTACACATTATACTGTATTTATGGCCTACCTTCATGTAGGTTATACCTTATACTGTATTTATGGCCTACTTTCATGTAGGTTATATCTTATACTGTATTTATGGTCTACCTACCTTCATGTAGGTTATACATTATACTGTATTTATGGCCTACCTTCATGTAGGTTATACCTTATACTGTATTTATGACCTGCCTACCTTCACGTAGGTTATACAATATACTGTATTTATGGCCTACCTACCTTCATGTAGGTTATACCTTATACTGTATTTATGGCCTACCTTCCTGTAGGTTATACCTTATACTGTATTTATGACCTGCCTACCTTCATGTAGGTTATACATTATACTGTATTTATGGCATACCTTCATGTAGCTTATACCTTATACTGTATTTATGGCCTGCCTACCTTCATGTAGGTTATACATTATACTGTATTTATGGCCTACCTTCATGTAGGTTATACCTTATACTGTATTTATGGCCTACTTTCATGTAGGTTATATCTTATACTGTATTTATGGTCTACCTACCTTCATGTAGGTTATACATTATACTGTATTTATGGCCTACCTTCATGTAGGTCAAACCTTATACTGTATTTATGACCTACCTTCATCTAGCTTATACCTTGTACTGTATTTATGGCCTACCTTCATATAGGTTATACATTATACTGTATTTATGGCCTACCTTCATCTAGCTTATACCTTGTACTGTATTTATGGCCTACCTTCATATAGGTTATACATTATACTGTATTTATGGCCTACTTTCATGTAGGTTATGCCTTTTACTGTATTTATGGCCTACCTACCTTCATGTAGGTTATACATTATACTGTATTTACGGCCTACCTTCATGTAGGTTATACCTTATACTGTATTTATGGCCTACTTTCATGTAGGTTATATCTTATACTGTATTTATGGTCTACCTACCTTCATGTAGGTTATACATTATACTGTATTTATGGCCTACCTTCATGTAGCGTATACCTTATACTGTATTTATGGCCTACCTTCATGTAGGTTATACCTTATACTGTATTTATGGACTACCTTCATTTTTGGTTATACTTTATACTGTATTTATGGCCTACCTTCATGTAGGTCATAACTTATACTGTATTTATGACCTGCCTACCTTCATGTAGGTTATACCTTATACTGTATTTATGACCTGCCTACCTTCACGTAGGTTATACATTATACTGTATTTATAGTCTACCTTTATGTAGGTCATAACTTATACTGTATTTATGGCCTACCTACCTTCATGTAGGTTATACCTTATACTGTATTTATGGCCTACCTTCACGTAGGTTATACCTTATAATGTATTTATGCAGAATAGAGTGTGTCGCTGTAGACGTATGGCCCATTAGAAGAATGTTAATCTTTCCTTATCTTTCAGGGCCATGTTCCCAGATCCCTCAGCAATCCAAAGCCAGGTTGCTTGTTTTCTACAGTCCAGCAGTAGCAGCTCTGCTACTTGTGATGCGTGTCTGAATGAAGGAGAAATTTCACCACAAAAATAACACATGCAGAGATGCACAGAGACGATACGAGGGGTAATCCTATGATTTCAGCACAATAGCTCATTCTTCATAACATGCCACCGTACCACAATTTCTTTTGTGGCACTTGTTGGTCCCTAAATGTATGCATCCTTGTGGGTGTATATGGTCTAATTTAGGAGCGACAAGTCAGCGTTCAAAGGCAAAATGTCTGCGCTGGCTGCTTCCCGGCACCAAAGATCCACAACTGCAGGGAATAGGTTATGCTTGCCTTGTTTCAGGAAATTATTCAGCAGCGTTATTAAAACCAGCCAACTTCTCCGATTCACTTATCCCGTGGCTGCAACACAGGGACTTCATTCAAGCTGCAAAAACTCTGTTAGCAAGCCGGGCAGGTAAGGATAAATATTCATATCTGGAATATTTCTATTATTATCTTTATTTTCATCTCTCTACTGCCCGTAACTAAGAGGTAGGCCAGCTGCCATGCAAAAAAAAAAAAAATTTTAAAATATAAGTTCGGTTTCAATGACCTACGTGCAGCCTGGGTGAAAGTATTTGCAAAATAATGGCGACGAATTTGACCTCCATGGAGCAAGATCAACTGTGGCGTTTCCTGCCTCAAATGAATTCCGGTGATGTCAGCGAATTAGTGGGAGAAAAGTGTAGCTTGCTAAAGTTGACTACCTGGCAGTCACTGTCATCGCCTACATTTCTGAAACCTGAAATAATATGAAAAATAATCCTCATCAAGATCTTTAAAAAAGTGACAAAAATGTGGAGGGGTGGGAGGTGCACTATATATGTATTTTCCCCCTCTTTTTTCTCCCCAGTTGTACCCGTCCAATTACCCCACTCTTCCGAGCCATCCTGGTCGCTGCTCCACCCCCTCTGCCGATCCGGGGAGGGCTGCAGACTACCACATGCCTCCTCTGATACATGTGGAGTCACCAGCCACTTCTTTTCACCTGACAGTGAGGAGTTTCACCAGGGGGACGTAGCACGTGGGAGGATCACGCTATCCCCCCCAGTTCCCCCTCCTCCCCAAACAGGTGCCCTGACCGACCAGAGGAGGCGCTAGTGAAGCAACCAGGACACACACCAACATCTGGCTTCCCACCTGCAGACACAGCCAATTGTGTCTGTAGGGATGCCCGACCAAGCCGGAGGTAACACAGAGATTCAAATCGGAGATCCCCGTGTTGGTAGGCAGGGGAGTAGACCGCCACGCTACCCAAACTATGTTTTTTTTACATGGCGGTGGTGGTCGGCAGGGTCGGGTGCTGGGCTGTTCCGGTGGCGTCTGGACACTGCTTGGCATCCTCCTCATCATATTCTTCATATATTTTATAATTCCATTATAATTGTGTTATCTTCTTTCAATGTCGTATTGTGTAAACGTTGTACATATAACATCCATTGCCCGTTGTTCATCTTTGGAGAGAGATCCCTCCTCTGTTGCTCTCCCTGACCTTTCTTCCTATTTTTTCTGCCTGTTAAAGGGTTCTTTTAGGGAGTTGTTCCTTATCTGATGTGAGGGACTAAGGACAGGATGTTGTGTTGCTGTAAAGCCCCCTGAGGCAAATTTGTAATGTGTGATATTGGGCTACACAAATAAAACTGACTTGACTTATAGCAGTCTTAATAAAAGACATTGTATTGAAAACTACTACTACTACTTTCAGCTGCTCCCTTTAGGGGTCGCCACAGCGGATTATCTGTTTCCATCTCTTCCTGTTCTCTGCATCTTCCTCTGTTACACCAGCCACCTGCATGTCCTCCCTCACCACATCCATAAACCTCCTCTTTGGCCTTCCTCTTTTCCTCTTCCCTGGCAGCTCCATATTCAGCATCCTTCTCCCAATATACCCAGCATCCCTCCTCCACACATGTCCAAGCCATCTCAATCTTGCCTCTCTTGCTTTGTCTCTAAACTGTCCAACCTGAGCTGTCCCTCTAATATACTCGTTCCTAATCCTGTCCTTCTTCATCACCCCCAATGAAAATCTTAGCATCTTCATCTCTGCCACCTCCACCTCCACCTCCTGTCTTTTCCTCAGTGCCACTGTCTCTCCAAACCATATACCATAGCTGGTCTCACAACCATTTTGTAAACCTTCCCTTTAACTCTTGCTGGTACCCTTCTGTCACAAATCACTCCTGACACTCTTCTCCACCCACTCCACCCTGCCTGCACTCTCTTCTTCACCTCTCTCATACACTCCCCGTTACTTTGGGCAGTTGACCCCAAGTATTTAAACTCATACGCCTTCGTCACCTCCGCTCGCCATTCCACTGTCCTCCCTCTCATTCATGCATAGGTATTCCGTCTTGCTCCTACTGACTTTCATTCCACTTCTCTCTGGTGCATACATCCACCTCCCCAGGCTCACCTCCACCTGCACCCTACTCTCACTACACACATTGTATTAAAAAAAAAAAAGAGCAACCCAAAAACCATAAATTGACAAGGTTGATCAGACTTATTTTTCCAGAAGGTGAAATTGAAGGTTGCGTTCAATATTCCAGACCTAAAAAAAACTGAAACAGCCTTTGAACAACTATTTGAAAGTAAAAGAACAGTGTTTCTTTTGATTATTAAGTTAAAAAGCAGCAACTCATGCACCTCTGGGATCTCCAAAGACAAAGAGCAGGCTGGGTCGGAGTTCAGCATCGTGTGTTTTCAAGCCTGGACATTGTTTGCACGCGCAACTGTGTGTGTGTGTGTGTGTGTGTGTGTGTGTGTGTGTGTGTGTGTGTGTGTGTGTGTGTGTGTGTGTGTGTGTGTGTGTCTAATCACGTGTTCTGTATTCACATTTCCTGTCCCCGTGTGTATATGCATGTACATCTCCCCCTGCTTCAGCTTGTATGTGCACATGCACTTGTGTCCGTGTGTCCGTGTGTGTGTGTGTGTGTGAGAGAGAGAGAGAGAGAGAGAGAGAGAGAGAGTACGGGGGTGGAATCTTACGACATGTGACAGCTGGTGGGCCGATGCCAACAGGGAAGGATAGAGCAGAGAGGGAAACTGCTGTTGCCGTGGCAACGCAGCACCGGTGTTGCCGACGGCCGGGTGGCGTGAAGTCGCTGCCAGCTGAGACAGGGAGAGCTGGGGAGAAACAATGCAAATGAATAACCATTATTAACAACGGACCTGGGTTATATGTTCCGAGGCAGAAGCACAGCGCCATCTCCACTGACAGCCCATTTTCACATTTGCTGTACATTACACCGACAGCCCAGCATCCAGGGGGAGCTCCAACTCCCAACTATTTGTCTGCGTCTCATTTCCCCTGCTGTGCTACTTTTGACAGTAAACAAATGGAAATATAGATTACAATAAGAGGGTTATTGACAGTCACAAATCACAAGCGGCAATTGCGTTACTACCCACAATACAGTGCAGTGTACACACATCTCATCAGACCACTTGAACTAGAAAGTAAAACCCTTTACTTAGAAACACCTCTGTCCATGAATCTCTGACCATGTGTGTTCAGTCTGAAGACATGCACATGACCAAGCCCCCCCCCCACACACACACACAATTGGATTTGGCCAATTACCCCACTCTCCAAGCCGTCCCAGTCACTGCTCCACCTCCTCTGCCGATCCAGGGAGGGCTGCAGACTACCACATGCCTCCTCCCATACATGTGGAGTCGCCAGCCGCTTCTTTTCACCTGACAGTGAGGGGTTTCACCAGGGGGTCGTAGCGCATGGGAGGATCATGCTATTTCCCACAGCCCCCCTCCCCCCAACCGAACAGGCGCGCCCCCCTGACCAACCAGAGGAGGCGCTAGTGCAGTGACCAGGACACATACCCTCATCGAGCTTCCCACCCACAGACACAGCCAATTGTGTCTGAAAGGGACGCCCGACCAAGCCGGAGGTAACACAGGGATTCGAACCGGCGATCCCCCTGTTGGTAGGCAACGGAATAGACCGCCATGCTACCCGGACGCCCTGATGACAAATTTCTTATCTGTTCAGTAATTTGGACCCTGGAGAGAGGGGCAACTATGTCAACGAAAATCAGTCAAGGTGAACATTGCAACAGGACTCCAATACAAGACATGGAGCAAATCTTTCTTAACCACTCCAAGAAGTGTCTCTTTCAGGTCTGGTCTACCAGTCTGTTCGTGGGCGAATTTACTTGACTCTCAACAAATGGCCTTCCAGGGGCTTCGTTTATAAAAGTTGCTACGCACAAAAAAAGTTGCGTAAGTGGGGGTGAAATGTGCGTATGCACCTTTCACCACAAATGTCGAAAAATTCAGACACAGGAATCAGCGACGCCCGATGGTGAGACCATGAAATAAAGCTCAGTCCTCAGATGAAACACCACCACCTGTCCACTGGTCTATTAATGGTTTTACCAGGTGATATTGGAATCGATCTCGCGGACTGGCACAAGGGCTATATGAACGGCGCTCATGGTGACATGTGTGATGTGAAATCCTGGCTGCTCTGGCACGGCCTGAAGACTCGGCAAATAGAAGATTTAGACGTGAACGTGTGTTCAGGGACCACGAGGACTGCCTAGCACATGATGATGATGAACGGCTAATTAGCCGACTCGGATTACCAAGAGCCCTTCTCTTGGAAATCTGAGCTAAACTGGGCCCAGCTTTGGAGCGACCCACCAGGGGGAACAGGTCCATCGCTGTGCAGGTCGCTGTTGACCGCACTGGCCTTCTGGCAGCTGGGACGTTCGAACATGAACTGGCTGATGGGTTTGGAATATCGGGAATATCGCAGCCATCCCTAAGCGCTATTATGCTAGCCGTGTTGATCCGCCTTATCGAAATGACCCCCCCTCCCATTATACTATAAGGTTTCCTTATACCAAGCAAACCTTATATAACGGGGGTCATATCTTTGTTGCGAGGCGCATGAGCTTCATTTTCAAATAAAGCAAGCAAGCCTAAACACACACACACACACAGACACACACACACACACACCAAACCCACACAAACACTGCCCACAGTGTCATATCATTGTTAGCTTTATAATAGTGGCCTTGTGAGTCCATTTTCCAGTGTTGTCGCTTCAGTTTGAGTGTCATGGGTTTTTATTTCATCTAGTTGTGTTGTGTGATTACAGGGGCGGTCGTTGTGACATATTGTAAATGGTCAAAGATTGCAATCTTGTGTGCCAGTTTAGTTTATTGATTTGAATTGCCCGTTGATAATAGCTGATGTCCGGACAACCATGTGGATGGCGTGAATTACGGGGAAGACATGTCGCACTTTTTGAATACGTGGCTCTGTGCAGACTATTGTGCGTAAGCCTTTTCTTGCTCTCTCTCTTTCTCCCCTCTCACTACAGATGTCTCTCTCTCTTTCTGTCCGTTTGTCTCTCTTGCACAAACAACTCACTGCAGCATTATGAGATTGGGCCTATCGGGAGAGTGTAGTAGGACCGTTACGGAATAATTTTTACCATCTTGATTTTGAAGGATTCGCTTAGAATGCGTTGTGCACTCGCCTGCCGACACACATGAAACCCTCACTGGCGTGTGCGCCCCGGTCTGAGACCGCCTTCCTGGCCCTGGAGGTCACAGCACCTACCGACTGTGGGTGAGCGGGCCAACATCAAAATGCAATTTGCAGCAATATCCGGTTTTCCAAATGTAATGGGGAGTAATCTACTGCACTTGCGCTGCGATAAAAGCACCAAACGAGACCGAGTTTGCTTTTGTCAATCGCAAGCATCACCATTCAATAAACGGTCAAATCAGAAGACTTGGACCGGGGTCACCCTATGAAGAACAAGCTCGTGATGTGTCAGCTATGAACAGACCAGACAAGCGGTGTAGTATTTACAGGTTATTTTAATACAGCACACATTTCACTAGCTACATTTTTTACTTCGGCAACAGGTCGCAGTGTGGAGCCAGTTCTGTTCACTAATAGCATCACGTGATGCCATCTGGGATGTTTCCTCTTCCTCTCAAACACTCTGCAAATTTCCTCCTCTTTCTTAAAAACAACCGAGATTTCACTCCTACCTAAAACGAC